>NC_060190.1:72908434-72920934 GCF_021184085.1 Oncorhynchus gorbuscha | reverse complement strand
AGCAGTTGGTATGTCCTGTGTGAGTTTGTTGCTCAGTCAGACAGAGCCTATATGATGTCCTGTGTTTCTCAGTGTGTTTGTGAAATTGTTAATAATATTATGTTTAATTTGTTCCCAGGGGGTAAGGGGAAGGCACCTAAGGAGTGTTTAGAAAAGAGGCCCGCGGGCATACATATACCCGTAGTATATTCACTGTCTAGGCACACTAGGTAAGACCTGGGCGGACCACCCCCTGTATTTTGGTTAGGGCACCAGGTGGTGCCAGTTAGGTAAGTAGTGAGTAGGCAAGTAAGATAGGAGAGGGGGCTTTGAGATTTACTTTCTTTGCTTTGGTTCCATCCAGCCCCTTTTCTCCATATTACCGTGTGAAGGAATAAATTCCTAGTAAACGGTACCCCTCTCTGCCTTTTGTCATCCTTACTCGCACCTACAGTCCAGACCTCTTTCACGTAACGGAGAGTTGAGTTGTAGCAGGGTGTTGCGTTCCCTCTTCACAGAGGCGAGCGTAACACCTTCCCAAAGAGCCATGGACCTCCGGCTGAGAGGCAAGAAGGACGACCAAACGTTGTTGATTCCCAAGATAACGATAACGCTACAGCTAGCAAGATTAGCCCTCATCCCGGGACCACCCATACGTAGAATGTATGCACACATGACTGTAAGTCGCTTTGGATAAAAGCATCTGCTAAACGGCATTTATTATTATTATTATTATTATAACTCAGAAGACAGTTCCAGACTGTTGCTCTCAGCAGCCTCTTGCGAGCCGGTCGCCATGCTGGCTACTCTCCTCCGGGAAATTCAGGATGGTAACAGAGGTCTTTCTCTGAAAATTGACAAGAAATCGTCTGAACTCCATTCTTCCATTGACGACCTGAAATCCTCCATGAATGATCTCCTTCTGAGGCAGAGTTGCGCATTAGCACAGTTGAAGATACCGTCACTCGACATGACCAGGTTCTGATACAACTGCAGAAGGACAATGCCTACCTCAAGAACAAGGTAGATCAGATGGAGAACCAGAGTAGACGTAGTAATATCCGTGTGGTGGGATTGAAAGAGGACAGCGAGGGCCGTGACCCGGTCCGTTTCTTCACTCAATGGATCCCGGAGGTCCTATGCATAATCAACCCCAACAAGCCGTTGGAAATCGAACGCGCCCACAGAACTTCAGCACCGAAACCCCGGCCAGATGAGCCCGCACGAGCCGTCCTGATCAGGTTCCTCCGTTTTCAGGACAGAGAGAAGATACTGCAACTCGCATGAGCCAAAGGGGACATCACCACCGATGGCAAGAGGGCCAGCCATTTCCCAGATATGAGTGCGGATCTCGCCAGACGTCGCAAGCAGTTCAGACCTGCCGCCAAAGCACTGAAGGAGAAGAACATCACCGGCTACCTCATCCACCCTGTGCGGATGAAAGTTCAGTACAAAGGCCGAAGCCATCTCTTCAACACACCGGGAGAAGTGTTCACTTTTCTCAAAGAACGGAACAGCATCCGAACCAGGACGGTCTCTCTTGGGGGTAGGATACAGTTCATTTGTTTCTCATCCTGGGACTGAACCGCTGATATCTTCTTGGAATTTGGAGCTGTTTACCCCGCTATCCGGTCACTATAATTGATTTGTACATTTTCAACTAACCATTTCTTTTTTTCTGGGGCGAGTTCTATTACATTTACAGAAGAGTATATGTTGGTTTAGTCCATATCCACTGGGCTTAGGCCCACCGCTTTCCCCCCGTATATTTTGGTTTAGTCCATATCCACTGGGCTTAGGCCCACTGCTTTCCCCCCGTATATTTTGGTTTAGTCCATATCCACTGGGCTTAGGCCCACTGCTTTCCCCCCATATATTTTGGTTTAGTCCATATCTACAGGGCTTAGGCCCACCACTTTCCCCCCATTTATGTTTCTCCTCTCCCGAAAAGAGACTCAAGAAGCCCTTAATGTGTGCAATAAATATTCAGCCATAAATGTCTATTCACAACATTTGTTTTCAACTTAGAGAGCTCGCAGGTTTTAGTTTACGCCAAGGTTTAGCTAGTAAGAGCAAGATGGAAAGCGAGCAGCAACGCATCTCTACAAGTGTCTTCATGTTTGATTGTTGGGATTGTGGTTTTAGTCTGACAATCGGTGTGGGCGGGGTTTCTGTTTTCTATGTTTGATTGTTGGGATTGTGGTTTTAGTCTGACAATCGGTGTGGGCGGGGTTTCTGTTTTCTATGTTTGATTGTTGGGATTGTGGTTTTAGTCTGACAATCGGGGTGGGCGGGGTTTCTGTTTTCTATGTTTTATTGTTGGGATTGTGGTTTTAGTCTGACAATCGGTGTGGGCGGGGTTTCTGTTTTCTATGTTTGATTGTTGGGATTGTGGTTTTAGTCTGACAATCGGGGTGGGCGGGGTTTCTGTTTTCTATGTTTATTGTTGGGATTGTGGTTTTAGTCTGACAATCGGGGTGGGCGGGGTTTCTGTTTTCTATGTTTATTGTTGTTTCCTTCCTAAAGAGACACATACCTCACTTCTGTGTTCAAACTACATTTCCTGACTATTTACATATGAGAGATTTCCATTCGGTTAATCATTTGAAACCCAACCTGCTTAATCCACTAAAATATGTCACATTCAACGTAAAAGGTCTCAACAGCTCGATTTAAGAAGAAAAGAGTCTATACATTTATTTATTATTTATTTCACCTTTTATTTAATCAGGTAGGCTAGTTGAGAACACGTTCTCATTTACAACTGCGACCTGGCCAAGATAAAGCAAATCAGTGCGACAGAAACAAAAATACAGTTACACATACCTTAAGAAATTAAAGGCTGACATCGTATTTCTACAAGAAACACATCTCACAGCCAGTGAACACAAGAAATTGAAGAGGGAATGGGCAGGACAAGTTTTTGCGTCCACTTTTAACTCCAAATCAAGAGGAACTGCCATTTTGATAAGTAGACACATCCCCTTCTGCGTCAACAACACCATCTCTGATCCCTCAGGCAGGTTTGTTTTGGTGCAGGGGCTTATGTTTTCAGAGTCAACTACACCATCTATGATCCCTCTGACAGGTTTGTTTTGGTGCAGGGGCTTATGTTTTCAGAGTCAACTACACCATCTATGATCCCTCGGGCAGGTTTGTTTTGGTGCAGGGGCTTATGTTTTCAGAGTCAACTACACCATCTCTGATCCCTCTGACAGGTTTGTTTTGGTGCAGGGGCTTATGTTTTCAGAGTCAACTACACCATCTCTGATCCCTCTGACAGGTTTTTTTGGTGCAGGGGCTTATGTCAACTACACCATCTCTGATCCCTCTGACAGGTTTGTTTTGGTGCAGGGGCTTATGTTTTCAGAGTCAACTACACCATCTCTGATCCCTCTGACAGGTTTGTTTTGGTGCAGGGGCTTATGTTTTCAGAGTCAACTACACCATCTCTGATCCCTCTGACAGGTTTGTTTTGGTGCAGGGGCTTATGTTTTCAGAGTCAACTGATCCCTCGGGCAGGTTTGTTTTGGTGCAGGGGCTTATGTTTTCAGAGTCAACTACACCATCTCTGATCCCTCGGGCAGGTTTGTTTTGGTGCAGGGGAATTAGAGTATTGGACCCTATTGAATATTTATGCTACTAACTTCGATGACCATATGTTTATTCAGAATGTCTTCCTTCGGGTCGCTCAAGCACCACCAGGATGGCTCCTGGTTGGAGGAGATTTTAATTTTGGTTTAGATACAGTTCTTGATAGGTCCTCTGATAAACCCTCCCTTCTTACCAAAGCCGGCAAGCTCACCATGTCATTCATGAAAGATCTTCATTTGCTAGACATCTGGAGACAGTTGCACCCACAGGATAGAGACTACTCTTTTTATTCACACCCACACAAGACACACACACGCATAGATAACTTTTTACTATCGACACAACTGTTTCATAGTGTTAGATATCCAGTATCTCCCCAGATTGCTTAGTGACCATTCTCCCCTAGTATTATCAATCTCCATTCCTACCAAGGTAAGGAGCATACAGATGGAGACTAAATTCTACACTCCTGAAGCAACCTGAATTTTGTCCATTCATCAAACAGCAGATCAATATTTTTACTTTGACAAACAAACCCTCTGCTCCTGACAGCTTCATTCTTTGGGACACATTGAAAGCCTATCTGATTGGGCAGACCATTGCCTATACTAAAGGGTTGAGGAGAAAACACAGAACTGAATGTCTTTGAATCTGAAATCTCTGAGCTAGAGAACCTTCCAAAGAGGCCCGACTAATGATCTATACAGGTTTTTGGTAAATAAAAACCTGAAATATAATACTCTGAACACATATCAAGCTGAGAGGGCCATCACTAAATCAAAACAGCGTTACTACGAGCTTGGAGAGAAAGCACACAAAGTATTGGCATGGCAACTGAATGCAGAGGAAAGTAAGAGGACAATTAATGCTATAGAAACTCTTACTAATGAGATCTTTTGACCCTACTGAAATTAATGATACTTTTAAGAAATACTACGAAGACCTCTACACTTCCAATCAAGCGATGATCTATCAGAGATCGACTCCTTTCTCTCCTCTCTCAACCTCCCATGCCTGTCAGGGGAAGACAGCGAGCGCCTGAGTGAACAGTTCTCAGTTCCTGAATTGTTGGAGGCCATTAAATCATTACCTTCTAATAAATCTCCTGGGGAGGATGGATTCCCTCCAGAGTTCTGTAAAGAATTTAGGGAGCTGTTGGTCCCCTACCTTATGGAGGTCCTTAAAAAAGCCAGAGAAGACAACTGCTTTCCAGAGTCCTTCTCTCAAGCAGTGATTACTGTAATCCACAAGAAAGGGAAAAACCCGCTAAAGTGCGCCTCCTATAGACCAATCTCTCTCCTTAACACAGATTGTAAACTGGTCACCAAGATGCTATCTAAGAGACTGGAGTCATGTCTTCCCCTGTTGGTCAACCCAGATTAGACTGGCTTCATAATTAATAGATTGTCCTCCAATAATCTCAGAAGGTTCTTTGATATAATTCACCTTGCTAACAAAAACAAAATACCTGGTGTCGCAGTCTCCCTCGACGCTGAAAAGACCTTTTGATAGGGTTGAATGGCCATGCCTCTTTCGCGTCTTGGAAAAGTTTGGTTTAGGTAACGTGTTTGAAAATTTGATAAAATCACTCAACAAATCTCCTAAAACTAGGATTGCTACCAATGGGACTACTTCCTCCTCTTTCCCTCTCTATAGAGGGAACAGACAAGGTTGCCCAATTAGCCCCCACCTCGTCGAACCGTTGGCTGAGGCTATTAGAACGTGCCCTGACATACATGGCTTTGAGGTGGGCCCCCATACCCATAAGTTATCACTCTTTGCGGACGACCTTATCTTATTCCTAACAAACCCAGAAGATTCCCTCTCTCACTTGCAGATTCCACTACAGTGTTATAGTTCTTTCTCTGGATATAAGGTCAATTTTGATAAAAGCAAAATCTTACCGTTGTCGGTCTTTGACCATCATACCATCAAGCATCAGTTTCCTTTTAGATGGTCTCCTATGGGCTTCACATATTAAGGCATAATGGTGGATGGTAACCTGAACAACCTCTATAAACTCAATCTGGCCAGTTTGTTGTAAAAGGTGGATGGTAACCTGAACAACCTCTATAAACTCAATCTGGCCAGTTTGTTGTAAAAGGTGGATGGTAACCTGAACAACCTCTATGAACTCAATCTGGCCAGTTTGTTGTAAAAGGTGGATGGTAACCTGAACAACCTCTATAAACTCAATCTGGCCAGTTTGTTGTAAAAGGTGGATGGTAACCTGAACAACCTCTATGAACTCAATCTGGCCAGTTTGTTGTAAAAGGTGGATGGTAACCTGAACAACCTCTATAAACTCAATCTGGCCAGTTTGTTGTAAAAGGTGGATGGTAACCTGAACAACCTCTATAAACTCAATCTGGCCAGTTTGTTGTAAAAGGTGGATGGTAACCTGAACAACCTCTATAAACTCAATCTGGCCAGTTTGTTGTAAAAGGTGGATGGTAACCTGAACAACCTCTATAAACTCAATCTGGCCAGTTTGTTGTAAAAGGTGGATGGTAACCTGAACAACCTCTATAAACTCAATCTGGCCAGTTTGTTGTAAAAGGTGGATGGTAACCTGAACAACCTCTATAAACTCAATCTGGCCAGTTTGTTGTAAAAGGTGGATGGTAATCTGAACAACCTCTATAAAATCTGGCCAGTTTGTTGTAAAAGGTGGATGGTAATGGGCCAGTTTGTTGTAAAAGGTGGATGGTAATCTGAACAACCTCTATAAACTCAATCTGGCCAGTTTGTTGTAAAAGGTGGATGGTAACCTGAACAACCTCTATAAACTCAATCTGGCCAGTTTGTTGTAAAAGGTGGATGGTAATCTGAACAACCTCTATAAACTCAATCTGGCCAGTTTGTTGTAAAAGGTGGATGGTAACCTGAACAACCTCTATAAACTCAATCTGGCCAGTTTGTTGTAAAAGGTGGATGGTAATCTGAACAACCTCTATAAACTCAATCTGGCCAGTTTGTTGTAAAAGGTGGATGGTAACCTGAACAACCTCTATAAACTCAATCTGGCCAGTTTGTTGTAAAAGGTGGATGGTAACCTGAACAACCTCTATAAACTCAATCTGGCCAGTTTGTTGTAAAAGGTGGATGGTAACCTGAACAACCTCTATAAACTCAATCTGGCCAGTTTGTTGTAAAAGGTGGATGGTAATCTGAACAACCTCTATAAACTCAATCTGGCCAGTTTGTTGTAAAAGGTGGATGGTAACCTGAACAACCTCTATAAACTCAATCTGGCCAGTTTGTTGTAAAAGGTGGATGGTAACCTGAACAACCTCTATAAACTCAATCTGGCCAGTTTGTTGTAAAAGGTGGATGGTAACCTGAACAACCTCTATAAACTCAATCTGGCCAGTTTGTTGTAAAAGGTGGATGGTAACCTGAACAACCTCTATAAACTCAATCTGGCCAGTTTGTTGTAAAAGGTGGATGGTAACCTGAACAACCTCTATAAACTCAATCTGGCCAGTTTGTTGTAAAAGGTGGATGGTAACCTGAACAACCTCTATAAACTCAATCTGGCCAGTTTGTTGTAAAAGGTGGATGGTAACCTGAACAACCTCTATAAACTCAATCTGGCCAGTTTGTTGTAAAAGGTGGATGGTAACCTGAACAACCTCTATAAACTCAATTTGTTGTCTAATATATTTTTACTTTTGTTTTGAATGTTCTTAATTTGAAAAAAAAAAAAAACATCTTCTTCAATGACTTTGGACAGCAGCCGGCACGGACTCCTTCTATTGCTGCAGCTGTCTGTATGTGTGTGTGGGGGAGGTGTGTGTGTATAGGTGTGTATATGTGTGTGTTTGTGTACTCTGCTTGTTAATCATTGTGTTGTCTTTTATGTCACCACCACATTAACACTAATTTTGTAATTTCACCACTCTCTCCTTACCTAGTACTTCCGGCGCCGACAGAGATGGCCGCCTCGCTTCGCGTTCCTAGGAAACTATGCAGGTTTTTTTTGTTTTTTTGTGTGTGTTATTTCCTACATTGGTACCACAGGTCATCTTAGGTTTCATTACATACAGTCGAGAAAAACTACTGAATATAAGAGCAGCATCAACTCACCATAAGTATGACCAAGAATTTGACTTTCGCGAAGCGGATCCTGTGTTCTGCCTTTCACCCAGGACAACGGAATGGATCCTAGCCGACGACCCAAAAAAACGACTTCATAAAAGAACGAAGCGGTTTTCTGGTCAGACTCTGGAGACGGGCACATCGTGCACCACTCCCTAGCATACTTATCGCCAATGTCCAGTCTCTTGACAGCAAGGTTGATGAAATCTGAGCATGGGTAGCATTCCAGAGGGACATCAGAGACTGTAACGTTCTTTGCTTCATGGAAACATGGCTCACTGGAGAGACGCTATCGGAGTCGATGCAGCCAGCTGGTTTCTCCACGCATCGCGCCGACACAAACAAACATCTTTCTGGTAAGAATAGGGGCGGGGCGTATGCTTTATGGTTAACGAGACGTGGTGTGGTCACAACAACATACAGGAACTCAAGTTCTTCTGTTCACCTGATTTAGAATTCCTCACAATCAAATGTCGACCGCATTATCTACCAAGCGAATTATCTTCGATTATAATCACAGCCGTATATATTCCCCCCCAAGCAGACACATCGATGGCTCTGAACGAACTTTATCTCTTTGCAAACTGGAATCCACATATCCTGAGGCTGCATTCATTGTAGCTGGGGATTTTAACAAGGCTAATCTGAAAACAAGACTCCCTAAATTGTATCAGCATATCGATTGCGCAACCAGGGCTGGTAAAACCTTGGATCATTGCTATTCTAACTTCCGCTACGCATATAAGGCCCTCCCCCGCCCTCCTTTCGGGAAAGCTGACCACGACTCCATTTTGTTGCTCCCTGCCTACAGACAGAAGCTAAAACAAGAAGCTCCCGCGCTGAGGTCTGTTCAACGCTGGTCCGACCAATCTGATTCCACACTCCAAGACTGCTTCCATCACGTGGACTGGGATATGTTTTGTATAGCGTCAAACAACAACATTGACGAATACACTGATTCGGTGAGCAAGTTCATTAGAACGTGCGTTGAAGATGTCATTCCCATAGCAACGATTAAAACATTCCCAA
This sequence comes from Oncorhynchus gorbuscha, assembly GCF_021184085.1. Classification (NCBI taxonomy): domain Eukaryota; kingdom Metazoa; phylum Chordata; class Actinopteri; order Salmoniformes; family Salmonidae; genus Oncorhynchus; species Oncorhynchus gorbuscha. Next base: position 72,912,231 of record NC_060190.1, on the reverse strand, counting down.
ACCAGAAACCGTGGATTGATGGCAGCATTCGCGTGAAACTGAAAGCGCGAACCACTGCTTTTAATCAGGGCAAGGTGACCAGAAACATGACTGAATACAAACAGTGTAGCTATTCCCTCCGCAGGGCAATCAAACAAGCTAAGCGTCAATATAGAGACAAAGTAGAATCGCAATTCAACGGCTCAGACACAAGAGGTATGTGGCAGGGTCTACAGTCAATCACGGATTACAAAAAGAAAACCAGCCCCGTCACGGACCAGGATGTCTTGCTCGCAGGCAGACTAAATAACTTTTTTGCCCGCTTTGAGGACAATGCAGTGCCACTGACACGGCCCGCAACCAAAACAAGCGGACTCTCCTTCACTGCAGCCGAGGTGAGTAAAACATTTAAACGTGTTAACCCTCGCAAGGCTGCAGGCCCAGACGGCATCCCCAGCCGCGCTCTCAGAGTATGCGCAGACCAGCTCGCTGGTGTGTTTACGGACATATTCAATCGATCCCTATCCCAGTCTGATGTTCCCACATGCTTCAAGAGGGCCACCATTGTTCCTGTTCCCAAGAAAGCTAAGGTAACTGAGCTAAACGACTATCGCCCCGTAGCACTCACTCTCTTCATGAAGTGCTTTGAGACTCTAGTCAAGGACCATATCACCTCCACCCTACCTGACACCCTAGACCCACTCCAATTTGCTTACCGCCCAAATAGGTCCACAGACGATGCAATCTCAACCACACTGCACACTGCCCTAACCCATCTGGACAAGAGGAATACCTATGTGAGAATGCTGTTCATTGACTACAGCTCAGCATTTAACACCATAGTACCCTCCAAGCTCGTCGTCAAGCTCGAGACCCTGGGTCTCGACCCCGCCCTGTGCAACTGGGTACTGGACTTCCTGACGGGCCGCCCCCAGATGGTGAGGGTAGGTAACAACTGATCCTGCTGATCCTCAACGCTGGGGCCCCACAAGGGTGAATTCTGAGCCCTCTCCTGTACTCCCTGTTCACCCAAAACTGCGTGGCCACGCACGCCTCCAACTCAATCATCAAGTTTGCGGACGACACAACAGTGGTAGCCTTGATTACCTACAACGACGAGACGGCCTACAGGGAGGAGGTGAGGGCCCTCGGAGTGTGGTGTCAGGAAAATCACCTCACACTCAACGTCAACAAAACTAAGGAGATGATTGTGGACTTCAGGAAACAGCAGAGGGAACACCCCCCTATCCACATCGATGGAACAGTAGTGGACAGTAGTGGAGAGGGTAGTAAGTTTTAAGTTCCTCGGCATACACATCACAGACAAACTGAATTGGTCCAACCACACAGACAGCATCGTGAAGAAGGCGCAGCAGCGCCTCTTCAACCTCAGGAGGCTGAAGCAATTCGGCTTGTCACCAAAGGCACTCACAAACTTCTACAGATGCACAATTGAGAGCATCCTGTCGAGCTGTATCACCGCCTGGTACGGCAACTGCTCCGCCCACAACCGTAAGGCTCTCCAGAGGGTAGTGAGGTCTGCACAACGCATCACCGGGGGCAAACTACCTGCCCTCCAGGACACCGACACCACCCGATGTCACAGGAAGGCCATTAAGATCATCAAGGACAACAACCACCCGAGCCACTGCCTGTTCACCCCGCTATCATCCAGAAGGCGAGGTCAGTACAGGTGCATCAAAGCTGGGACCGAGAGACTGAAAAACAGCTTCTATCTCAAGGCCATCAGACTGTTAAACAGCCACCACTAACATTGAGTGCAGCTGCCAACACACTGACTCAACTCCAGCCACTTTAATAATGGGAATGGATGGGAATTGATGTAAAATATATCACTAGCCACTTTAAACAATGCTACTTAATATAATGTTTACATACCCTACATTATTAATCTCATATGTATACGTATATACTGTACTCTATATCATCTACTGCATCTTTATGTAATACATTTATCACTAGCCACTTTAAACTATGCCACTTTGTTTACATACTCATCTCATATGTATATACTGTACTCGATACCATCTACTGCATCTTGCCTATGCTGCTCTGTACCATCACTCATTCATATATCTTTATGAACATATTCTTTATCCCTTTACACTTGTGTGTATAAGACAGTCGTTTTGGAATTGTTAGTTAGATTACTTGTTGGTTATCACTGCATTGTCGGAACTAGAAGCACAAGCATTTCGCTACACTCGCATTAACATCTGCTAACCATGTGTATGTGACAAATAAAATTTGATTTACCGTACGCCCCTCTTCCTACCGTACGCCTCTCTCCCTACCTCCTCTCTCCTTACTTCCTCTCTCTCTCTACCGTACTCCTCTCTCCCTACCGTACTCCTCTCTCCCTACAGTACTCCTCGCTCCTTACTTCCTCTCTCTCTCTACCGTACTCCTCTCTCCCTACCTTACTCCTCTCTCCCTACTTCCTCTCTCTCTAACGTACTCCTCTCTTCCTACCGTACTCCTCTCTCCCTACTTCCTCTCTCTCTCTACCGTACTCCTGTCTTCCTACCGTACTCCTCTCTCCCTACTTCCTCTCTCTCTACCGTACTCCTCTCTCCCTACCGTACTCCTCTCTTCCTACAGTACTCCTCTCTCCCTACTTCCTCTCTCTCCTTACCGTACGCCTCTCTCTCCCTACCGTACGCCTCTCTCTCCCTACCGTACTCCTTTCTCCTTACCGTACGCCTCTCTCTCCCTACCGTACGCCTCTCTCTCCCTACCGTACTCCTCTCTCCCTACTGTACGCCTCTCTCTCCCTACCGTACGCCTCTCTCTCCCTACCGTACTCCTCTCTCCCTACTTCCTCTCTCCCTACCGTACTCCTCTCTCCCTACTTCCTCTCTCTCTCTACCGCACTCCTCTCTCCCTACCGTACTCCTCTCTCCCTACCGTACTCCTCTCTCCCTACCGTACTCCTCTCTCCCTACTTCCTCTCTCCCTACCGTACTCCTCTCTCCCTACCGTACTCCTCTCTCCCTACTTCCTCTCTCCCTACTGTACGCCTCTCTTCCTACCGTACTCCTCTCTCCCTACTGTACTCCTCTCTCCCTACTTCCTCTCTCCCTACTGTACGCCTCTCTCCCTACTTCCTCTCTCCCTACTGTACGCCTCTCTTCCTACCGTACTCCTCTCTCCCTAACGTACTCCTCTCTCCCTACTTCCTCTCTCCCTACCGTACTCCTCTCTCCCTACTGTACGCCTCTCTTCCTACCGTACACCTCTCTCCCTACTTCCTCTCTCCTTACCGTACGCCTCTCTCTCCCTACCGTACTCCTCTCTCCCTACCGTACTCCTCTCTCCCTACCGTACGCCTCTCTCCCTACCGTACTCCTCTCTCCCTCCTTCCTCTCTCCCTACCATACTCCTCTCTCCCTACCGTACTCCTCTCTCCCTACTGTACGCCTCTCTTCCTACCGTACACCTCTCTCCCTACTTCCTCTCTCCTTACCGTACGCCTCTCTCCTTACCGTACGCCTCTCTCTCCTTACCGTACGCCTCTCTCCTTACCGTACGCCTCTCTCCTTACCGTACGCCTCTCTCCTTACCGTACGCCTCTCTCTCCCTACCGTACGCCTCTCTCTCCCTACCGTACGCCTCTCTCCTTACCGTACTCCTCTCTCCCTACCGTACGCCTCTCTCCCTACCGTACTCCTCTCTCCTTACCGTACGCCTCTCTTCCTACTTCCTCTCTTCCTACCGTACTCCTCTCTCCCTACCGTACTCCTCTCTCCTTACTGTACGCCTCTCTCTCCTTACCGTACGCCTCTCTCTCCTTACCG
>NC_060190.1:72883434-72903434 GCF_021184085.1 Oncorhynchus gorbuscha | reverse complement strand
GTCTAGCCCTGTGTTGATGGGATCTGAACACTCAGAAGATCTTGTCTAGCCCTGTGGTTATGGGATCTGAACACTCAGAAGATCTTATCTAGCCCTGTGTTGATGGGATCTTCAGAAGATCTTATCTAGCCCTGTGTTGATGGGATCTGAACACTCAGAAGATCTTATCTAGCCCTGTGTTGATGGGATCTGAACACTCAGAAGATCTTATCTAGCCCTGTGTTGATGGGATCTGAACACTCAGAAGATCTTGTCTAGCCCTGTGTTGATGGGATCTGAACACTCAGAAGATCTTGTCTAGCCCTGTGTTGATGGGATCTGAACACTCAGAAGATCTTGTCTAGCCCTGTGTTGATGGGATCTGAACACTCAGAAGATCTTATCTAGCCCTGTGTTGATGGGATCTGAACACTCAGAAGATCTTGTCTAGCCCTGTGTTGATGGGATCTGAACACTCAGAAGATCTTGTCTAGCCCTGTGTTGATGGGATCTGAACACTCAGAAGATCTTATCTAGCCCTGTGTTGATGGGATCTGAACACTCAGAAGATCTTGTCTAGCCCTGTGTTGATGGGATCTGAACACTCAGAAGATCTTGTCTAGCCCTGTGTTGATGGGATCTGAACACTCAGAATATCTTGTCTAGCCCTGTGTTGATGGGATCTGAACACTCAGAAGATCTTGTCTAGCCCTGTGTTGATGGGATCTGAACACTCAGAAGATCTTGTCTAGCCCTGTGTTGATGGGATCTGAACACTCAGAAGATCTTGATCTAGCCCTGTGTTGATGGGATCTGAACACTCAGAAGATCTTGTCTAGCCCTGTGTTGATGGGATCTGAACACTCAGAAGATCTTGTCTAGCCCTGTGTTGATGGGATCTGAACACTCAGAAGATCTTGTCTAGCCCTGTGTTGATGGGATCTGAACACTCAGAAGATCTTGTCTAGCCCTGTGTTGATGGGATCTGAACACTCAGAAGATCTTGATAGCCCTGTGTTGATGGGATCTGAACACTCAGAAGATCTTATCTAGCCCTGTGTTGATGGGATCTGAACACTCAGAAGATCTTGTCTAGCCCTGTGTTGATGGGATCTGAACACTCAGAAGATCTTGTCTAGCCCTGTGTTGATGGGATCAGAAGATCTTGTCTAGCCCTGTGTTGATGGGATCTGAACACTCAGAAGATCTTGTCTAGCCCTGTGTTTGTATGGGATCTGAACACTCAGAAGATCTTGTCTAGCCCTGTGTTGATGGGATCTGAACACTCAGAAGATCTTGTCTAGCCCTGTGTTGATGGGATCTGAACACTCAGAAGATCTTATCTAGCCCTGTGTTGATGGGATCTGAACACTCAGAAGATCTTGTCTAGCCCTGTGTTGATGGGATCTGAACACTCAGAAGATCTTGTCTAGCCCTGTGTTGATGGGATCTGAACACTCAGAAGATCTTGTCTAGCCCTGTGTTGATGGGATCTGAACACTCAGAAGATCTTGTCTAGCCCTGTGTTGATGGGATCTGAACACTCAGAAGATCTTATCTAGCCCTGTGTTGATGGGATCTGAACACTCAGAAGATCTTATCTAGCCCTGTGTTGATGGGATCTGAACACTCAGAAGATCTTATCTAGCCCTGTGTTGATGGGATCTGAACACTCAGAAGATCTTATCTAGCCCTGTGTTGATGGGATCTGAACACTCAGAAGATCTTGTCTAGCCCTGTGTTGATGGGATCTGAACACTCAGAAGATCTTGTCTAGCCCTGTGTTGATGGGATCTGAACACTCAGAAGATCTTGTCTAGCCCTGTGTTGATGGGATCTGAACACTCAGAAGATCTTATCTAGCCCTGTGTTGATGGGATCTGAACACTCAGAAGATCTTGTCTGAACACTCAGAAGATCTTGTCTAGCCCTGTGTTGATGGGATCTGAACACTCAGAAGATCTTATCTAGCCCTGTGTTGATGGGATCTGAACACTCAGAAGATCTTGTCTAGCCCTGTGTTGTATGGGATCTGAACACTCAGAAGATCTTATCTAGCCCTGTGTTGATGGGATCTGAACACTCAGAAGATCTTATCTAGCCCTGTGTTGATGGGATCTGAACACTCAGAAGATCTTGTCTAGCCCTGTGTTGATGGGATCTGAACACTCAGAAGATCTTGTCTAGCCCTGTGTTGATGGGATCTGAACACTCAGAAGATCTTGTCTAGCCCTGTGTTGATGGGATCTGAACACTCAGAAGATCTTGTCTAGCCCTGTGTTGATGGGATCTGAACACTCAGAAGATCTTGTCTAGCCCTGTGTTGATGGGATCTGAACACTCAGAAGATCTTGTCTAGCCCTGTGTTGATGGGATCTGAACACTCAGAAGATCTTGACTAGCCCTGTGTTGATGGGATCTGAACACTCAGAAGATCTTATCTAGCCCTGTGTTGATGGGATCTGAACACTCACTCAGAAGATCTTATCTAGCCCTGTGTTGATGGGATCTGAACACTCAGAAGATCTTGTCTAGCCCTGTGTTGATGGGATCTGAACACTCAGAAGATCTTGACTAGCCCTGTGTTGATGGGATCTGAACACTCAGAAGATCTTATCTAGCCCTGTGTTGATGGGATCTGAACACTCAGAAGATCTTATCTAGCCCTGTGTTGATGGGATCTGAACACTCAGAAGATCTTATCTAGCCCTGTGTTGATGGGATCTGAACACTCAGAAGATCTTGTCTAGCCCTGTGTTGATGGGATCTGAACACTCAGAAGATCTTGTCTAGCCCTGTGTTGATGGGATCTGAACACTCAGAAGATCTTGACTAGCCCTGTGTTGATGGGATCTGAACACTCAGAAGATCTTATCTAGCCCTGTGTTGATGGGATCTGAACACTCAGAAGATCTTATCTAGCCCTGTGTTGATGGGATCTGAACACTCAGAAGATCTTGTCTAGCCCTGTGTTGTGATGGGATCTCTTATCTAGCCCTGTGTTGAACACTCAGAAGATCTTGTCTAGCCCTGTGTTGATGGGATCTGAACACTCAGAAGATCTTATCTAGCCCTGTGTTGATGGGATCTGAACACTCAGAAGATCTTGTCTAGCCCTGTGTTGATGGGATCTGAACACTCAGAAAATCTTGTCTAGCCCTGTGTTGATGGGATCTGAACACTCAGAAGATCTTGTCTAGCCCGGGCCCTGTGTTGATGGGATCTGAACACTCAGAAGATCTTGTCTAGCCCTGTGTTGATGGGATCTGAACACTCAGAAGATCTTGTCTAGCCCTGTGTTGTATGGGATCTGAACACTCAGAAGATCTTGTCTAGCCCTGTGTTGATGGGATCTGAACACTCAGAAGATCTTATCTAGCCCTGTGTTGATGGGATCTGAACACTCAGAAGATCTTGTCTAGCCCCGTGTTGATGGGATCTGAACACTCAGAAGATCTTGTCTAGCCCTGTGTTGTATGGGATCTGAACACTCAGAAGATCTTGTCTAGCCCTGTGTTGATGGGATCTGAACACTCAGAAGATCTTGTCTAGCCCTGTGTTGATGGGATCTGAACACTCAGAAGATCTTGTCTAGCCCTGTGTTGATGGGATCTGAAAACTCAGAAGATCTTGTCTATCCCTGTGTTGATGGGATCTGAACACTCAGAAGATCTTGTCTAGCCCTGTGTTGTATGGGATCTGAACACTCAGAAGATCTTGTCTCGCCCTGTGTTGTATGGGATCTGAACACTCAGAAGATCTTATCTAGCCCTGTGTTGATGGGATCTGAACACTCAGAAGATCTTGTCTAGCCCTGTGTTGATGGGATCTGAACACTCAGAAGATCTTGTCTAGCCCTGTGTTGATGGGATCTGAACACTCAGAATATCTTGTCTAGCCCTGTGTTGATGGGATCTGAACACTCAGAAGATCTTATCTAGCCCTGTGTTGATGGGATCTGAACACTCAGAAGATCTTATCTAGCCCTGTGTTGATGGGATCTGAACACAGAACACACATGTTGTACTGTATTATGTCTTGTTCTTACACTGAGCGTCTCAAACATTATAACAAAATCAACCCCGTGCCGTGACACTTTTGGGAATGTAAGATTCTCCTTGACTATCTAGTTTTTATTTTATTGATTGCTAGTTTTTAAAGATGATCTCATTAAAAAAATGTTATATATAGGTCGATTCCATGATATTTTCTACATACTTTATACACTACATGACCAAATGTATGTGGATGTATGTTTGTCAAACATCTCATTCCTAAATCATGGGCATTCATATGGAGTTGGTCTCACCTTTGCTGTTATAACAGCCTTCACCATGTTGAAACAGGAAAGGGCCTTCCACAAACTGTTGCCACAAAGTTGGGAAGCACAAACTTATTTAGAAGGTCATTATATGCTGTAGCGTTAAGATTTCTCTTCACTGGAACTAAGGGGTCCAAACCATGAAAAACAGCCCCAGAACATTATTCCTCCTCTACCAAACTTTACAGTTGGTACTATACATTGGGGCAGGTAGCGTTCTCCTGGCATCTGCCAAACCCAGATTTGTTCGTTGGAATTGCCAGATGGTGAAGCGTGATTCATCACTCTAGAGAACGAGTTTCCACTGCTCCAGAGTCCAATGACGATGAGCTTTACACCACTCCAGCCGACGCTTGGCATTGGGCATGGTGATCTTAGGCTTGTGACATCTTGAAGCTCCTGATGAACAGTTCTTGTGCTGATGTTGCTTCCAGAGGCAGCTGGGATTGTTGCAACCGAGGCCAGATTAATGTTATTCGCTACGCGCTTCAACACTCGGTGGTCCCGTTCTGTGAGCTTGTGTGGCCTACCACTTCACGGCTGAGCCACTGCTGAATGAACATAAGGAAAACACTGGACATTCCACTGTAACTACAGTAACTCCACTGTAACTACAGTAACTCCACTAACTACAGTTACTCCACTGTAACTACAGTAACTCCACTGTAACTACAGTAACTCCCCTGTAACAACAGTAACGTCACTGTAACTACAGTAACTCCACAGTAACTACAGTAACTCCACAGTAACTACAGTAACTCCACTGTAACAACAGTAACGTCACTGTAACTACCGTAACTCCACAGTAACTACAGTAACTCCACTGTAACTAAAGTAACTACAGTAACTCTACAGTAACTACAGTAACTCCACAGTAACTCCAGTAACTACACTGTAACTAAAGTAACTACAGTTACTCCACTGTAACTACAGTAACTCCACTGCAACTACAGTAACTCCATTGTAACTACCGTAACTCCACTAACTACAGTAACTCCACTGTAACTACAGTAACTACAGTAACTCCATTGTAACTACAGTAACTCCACTGTAACTACAGTAACTCCACTGTAACTCCAGTAACTCCACTGTAACTACAGTAATTCCACTGTAACTACAATAATTCCACTGTAACTACAGTAACTACATTAACTCCACAGTAACTACAGTAACTACAGTAACTCCACTGTAACTACAGTAATGCCACTGTAACTACAGTAACTCCACTGTAACTCCAGTAACTACAGTAACTCCACTGTAACTACAGTAACTCCACTGTAACTACAGTAACTCCACTAACTACAGTTACTCCACTGTAACTACAGTAACTCCACTGTAACTACAGTAACTCCACTGTAACTACAGTAACTCCCCTGTAACAACAGTAACGTCACTGTAACTACAGTAACTCCACTGTAACTACAGTAACTCCACTGTAACTACCGTAACTCCACAGTAACTACAGTAACTCCACTGTAACTACAGTAACTCCACTGTAACTACTGTAACTCCACAGTAACTCCAGTAACTACACTGTAACTAAAGTAACTACAGTAACTCCACTGTCACTACAGTAACTACAGTAACTACAGTAACTCCACTGTCACTACAGTAACTCCACTGTAACTAAAGTAACTACAGTAACTCCACTGTAACTACAGTAACTCCAGTAACTACAGTAACTCCACTGTAACTACAGTAACTCCACTGTCACTACATTCCACATTTAGCGACAGCTGTGAGAGTGTGAACACAATGAATACGAATCGAATCAAACATTCGACTACTAAACACTGAAATACTGTGTTTGGTATTGTCACATAACCCCAGATGGAAGATATTTCAACCACATAACCTGTCTGATGAAGGATTATACAACAGGTACATCTAATACTGGATGCTGATTGGTTAAAACCGCGTTTGAGACATTGTTATTTAATGACTACCACCAGCTATGACAACGAAATGCCTATTTACTGTCCAATCAGACCAGCCAGGTAATTCATCCACTGTCCAATCAGATCTGCCAGGTAATTCATCCACTGTCCAATCAGACCTGCCAGGTAATTCATCCACTGTCCAATCAGACCAGTCAGGTAATTCATCCACTGTCCAATCAGACCAGCCAGGTAATTCATCCACTGTCCAATCAGACCAGTCAGGTAATTCATCCACTGTCCAATCAGACCAGTCAGGTAATTCATCCACTGTCCAATCAGACCAGTCAGGTAATTCATCCACTGTCCAATCAGACCAGTCAGGTAATTCATCCACTGTCCAATCAGACCAGTCAGGTAATTCATCCACCGTCCAATCAGACCAGCCAGGTAATTCATCCACTGTCCAATCAGACCAGCCAGGTAATTCATCCACTGTCCAATCAGACCAGTCAGGTAATTCATCCACTGTCCAATCAGACCAGTCAGGTAATTCATCCACTGTCCAATCAGACCAGTCAGGTAATTCATCCACTGTCCAATCAGACCAGTCAGGTAATTCATCCACTGTCCAATCAGACCAGTCAAGTAATTCATCCACTGTCCAATCAGACCAGTCAGGTAATTCATCCACTGTCCAATCAGACCAGTCAGGTAATTCATCCACTGTCCAATCAGACCAGTCAGGTAATTCATCCACTGTCCAATCAGACCAGTCAGGTAATTCATCCACTGTCCAATCAGACCAGTCAGGTAATTCATCCACTGTCCAATCAGACCAGCCAGGTAATTCATCCACTGTCCAATCAGACCAGTCAGGTAATTCATCCACTGTCCAATCAGACCAGCCAGGTAATTCATCCACTGTCCAATCAGACCACCCAGGTAATTCATCCACTGTCCAATCAGACTAGTTCATAAACGTGAATATGATCTACAGTGCCTTCAGAAAGTATTCACACCCCTCCCTTTGTCAACATGTTGTTGTGCTACAACCTGAATTTAAAATAGATGTTGTGTCACTGATCTGCACACAATACCCCGTAATGTCAGAGTGGAATTATGTTTTTAGAAATGCTTACAAATGAATTTCAAATTAAAAGCTGGAATGGACTCGGTGCAATAATAGTGTTCGACAGACACTGGAGATCACATTTCGTTATTGAAACAATGTTGCAAAGAGACAGGCAGGTTTCTGCAACTCCGTGTCCCAACAGCGTAGAGAACGAATGTGTCAGAATGAGGCAGACAGCTTTTATCAGACAGTCGAAAACAGAAATCAGCATCATCTTTATGTATATACAGTACCAGTCAAAAGTGTGGACACACCTACTCATTCAAGGGCTTTTCTTTACATTACATTACATTCTACATAGTAGAATAATAGTGAAGACATCAAAACTATCAAATAAAATAATAATAATTATAAAAATCATCTAACCAAAAGAAAGTTTTAAACAAATCAAAATATATTTTATATTTGAGATTCTTCAAAGTTGCCACCCTTTTCCTTGATGACAGGCAAATAAATATATATAAGTCTCCAACGCCCAGTGCTTTCGTCCCTTAGCCCACTGCAACCACAGATTCAGCCCACTGCAACCACAGATTCAGCCCACTGCAACCACAGTTTCATCCCACTTGCAACCACAGTTTCAGCTCACTGCAACCACAGATTCAGCTCACTGCAACCACAGATTCAGCTCACTGCAACCACAGATTCAGCCCACTGCAACCACAGATTCAGCCCACTGCAACCACAGATTCAGCTCACTGCAACCACAGATTCAGCCCACTGCAACCACAGATTCAGCCCACTGCAACCACAGTTTCAGCTCACTGCAACCACAGATTCAGCGCAGAGGCAAGGCACAGGGGCAAGGCACAGAGGCAAGGCACAGGGGCAAGGTGCAGAGGCAAGGCACAGAGGCAAGGCACAGGGGCAAGGTGCAGAGGCAAGGCACAGAGGCAAGGCACAGAGGCAAGGCACAGGGGCAAGGTGCAGAGGCAAGGCACAGGGGCAAGGCACAGAGGCAAGGCACAGAGTCAAGGTGCAGAGGCAAGGCACAGGGGCAAGGCACAGAGGTAAGGCACAGGGGCAAGGCACAGAGGCAAGGCACAGAGTCAAGGTGCAGAGGCAAGGCACAGAGGCAAGGCGCAGAGGCAAGGCACAGAGGCAAGGCACAGAGGCAAGGCACAGAGGCAAGGCACAGAGGCAAGGCACAGGGGCAAGGCACAGGGGCAAGGCGCAGAGGCAAGGCGCAGAGGCAAGGCACAGAGGCAAGGCACAGAGGCAAGGCACAGAGGCAAGGCGCAGAGGCAAGGCACAGAGGCAAGGCACAGGGGCAAGGCACAGAGGCAAGGCACAGAGGCAAGGCACAGAGGCAAGGCACAGAGGCAAGGCACAGAGGCAAGGCACAGAGGCAAGGCACAGAGGCAAGGCACAGGGGCAAGGCACAGGGGCAAGGCACAGAGGCAAGGCACAGAGGCAAGGCACAGAGGCAAGGCACAGAGGCAAGGCACAGAGGCAAGGCACAGAGGCAAGGCACAGGGGCAAGGCACAGAGGCAAGGCACAGGGGTTGAGGGAGGTGAGGGATAGAGCAGCACATCAATCAACACAAAGGAGGATAGATTGTCTTCGTCAACAACTACCAGCAGTATCTATGGTGATCAGATGATACAGTTGGCTCTCGTTTTTCTAAACCTCTTCCATTAACTTAAACACAGGTACAACTCTGAAGATGTAAAGGAGTAGACATGTCAACTTTTCCCTGTGCTTCCAGCGGTCTGAAATGAACAAGCTGAGCGCTTTACATTAAATGGAAAAAATCGGTGTGTGTGTAGACCTGCTAGCAGTGCATCGGTGTCAATGACTGTGTTCATTCATACCCCTCCTTTCTTCCACTGGGAGAGGGGGAGCGAAAGGGGGAATAAGAGACAGAGAGAGGGAGAGAGAAAGAGAAAGAGAGAGAGAGATAAAGAGAGAAAGAGAGAGAAAAGAGAGAGAGAGAGAGAGAGAGAGAGAGAGAGAGAGAGAGAGAGAGAGAGAGAGAGAGAGAGAGAGAGAGAGAGAGAGAGAGAGAGAGAGAGAGAGAGAGAGAGAGAGAGAGAGAGCACATAGGAGCGGGCATCCTATGACCAATGCTATGCTTGACCAGTCCCTTTGAGTGACATGAGAGACTGAGGTCTATTGTTGGTGGCCAATCCTCACTGTGTTGTCTGACCTTTATCAATGTAGGGTCATCAGCACTGGGCCTCCCATTCCACAGCTGTGTTTTGTATTATCACCTCATTGACCCACCCATTCACATGGTTTCTGAGAGAAACAGCATCTAAATTATATTTCTACATCATTTTACATTCAGATTCATGTATTGTCAACCAAGCATATTTCAGTAAAGCACATGGCAAGGTACATATTACATACAGTATGAAGTGCTGGAAGGGACACAGACAGTCATTGGTGCTGTTGAGTCATAAATAATTCCTTTACTGAAGAAAAATCAAGAGAGGGGACTCTCTCTCTTCTCTCAATTCAATTCAATTCAATTCAAGGGCTTTATTGGCATGGGAAACATGTATTAACATTGCTAAAGCAAGTGAGGTAGACAACATACAAAGTGAATATATAAAGTGAAAAACAACAAAAATTAACAGTAAACATTACACATACAGAAGTTTCAAAACAGTAAAGACATTACAAATGTCATATTATATATATATATATATATACAATGTACAAATAGTTAAAGGACACAAGATAAAATAAATAAGCATAAATATGGGTTGTAATTACAATGGTGTTTGTTCTTCACTGGTTGCCCTTTTCTCATGGCAACAGGTCACAAATCTTGCTGCTGTGATGGAATTTCACCCAGTAGATATGGGAGTTTTTCAAAATTGGATTTGTTTTCAAATTCTTTGTGGATCTGTGTGATCTGGGGGAAATATGTATCTCTAATATGGTCATACATTGGGCAGGAGGTTAGGAAGTGCAGCTCAGTTTCCACCTCATTTTGTGGGCAGTGAGCACATAGCCTGTCTTCTCTTGAGAGCCATGTCTGCCTACGGCGGCCTTTCTCAATAGCAAGGCTATGCTCACTGAGTCTGTACATAGTCAAAGCTTTCCTTAATTTTGGGTCAGTCACAGTGGTCAGGTATTCTGTCACTCTCTGTTTAGGGCCAAACAACATTCTAGTTTGCTCTGTTTTTTTGTTAATTCTTTCCAATGTGTTAAGTAATTATCTTTTTGTTTTCTCATGATTTGGTTGGGTCTAATTGTGCTGTTGTCCTGGGGCTCTGTAGGGTGTGTTAGTGTTTGTGAACAGAGCCCCAGGACCAGCTTGCTTAGGGGGACTCTTCTCCAGGTTCATCTCTCTGTAGGTGATGGCTTTGTTATGGAAGGTTTGTGAATCGCTTCCTTTTAGGTGGTTGTAGAATTTAATGGCTCTTTTCTGGATTTTGATAATTAGTGGGTATCGGCCTAATTCTGCTCTGCATGCATTATTTGGTGTTCTACGTTGTATACGGAGGATATTTTTGCAGAATTCTGCATGCAGAGTCTCAATTTGGTGTTTGTCCCATTTTGTGAAGTCGTGGTTGGTTAGCGGACCCCATACCTCACAACCATAAAGGGCAATGGGCTCTATGACTGATTCAAGTATTTTTAGCCAAATCCTAAATGGTATGTTGAAAATTATGTTCCTTTTGATGGCATAGAATGGCCTTCTTGCCTTGTCTCTCAGATCGTTCACAGCTTTGTGGAAGTTACCTGTGGCACTGATGTTTAGGCCAAGGTATGTATAGTTTTTTGTGTGCTCTAGGGCAACAGTGTCTAGATGGAATTTGTATTTGTGGTCCTGGCGACTGGACCTTTTTTGGAACACCATTATTTTGGTCTTACTGAGATTTACTGTCAGGGCCCAGGTCTGACAGAATCTGTGCATAAGATCTAGGTGCTGCTGTTGGTCCTCCTTGGTTGGTGACAGAAGCATCAGATAATCAGCAAACAGCAGACATTTGACTTCGGATTCTAGTAGGGTGAGGCCGGGTGCTGCAGACTTTTCTAGTGCCCGCGCCAATTTGTTGATATATATGTTGAAGAGGGTGGGGCTTAAGCTGCATCCCTGTCTCACCCCACGACCCTGTGTGAAGAAATGTGTGTGTTTTTTGCCAGTTTTAACCGCACACTTGTTGTTTGTGTACATGGATTTTATAATGTCATATGTTTTACCCCCAACACCACTTTCCATCAGTTTGTATAGCAGACCCTCATGCCAGATTGAGTCGAAGGCTTTTTTGAAATCAACAAAGCATGAGAACTTTGCCTTTGTCTTTCTACTCCCTCTGTCTCTACTCCCTCTCTCTCTCTCTGCTCCCTCTCTCTTTCTACTCCATCTGTCTCTACTCCCTCTCTCTCTCTCTCTCTTTCTACTCCCTCTGTCTCTACTCCCCCTCTATCTCTCTACTCCCCCTCTCTCTCTCTACTCCCTCTGTCTCTACTCCCCCTCTATCTCTCTACTCCCCCTCTCTCTCTCTACTCCCTCTGTCTCTACTCCCCCTCTATCTCTCTACTCCCCCTCTCTCTCTCTACTCCCTCGGTCTCTACGCCCCCTCTTTCTCTCTACTCCCTCTGTCTCTAATCCCCCTCTCTCTCTCTACTCCCTCGGTCTCTACTCCCCCTCTTCTCTCTACTCCCTCTGTCTCTACTCCCCCTCTCTCTCTCTACTCCCCTCTTTCTCTCTACTCTCTCTCTCTCTCTACTCCCCTCTTTCTCTCTACTCTCTCTCTCTCTCTACTCCCTCGGGCTCTACTCCCTCTCTATCTCTACTCCCTCTGTCTCTAATCCCCTCTTTCTCTCTACTCCCCTCTCTCTCTCTACTCCCCCTCTTTCTCTCTACTCTCTCTTTCTCTACTCCCTCGGGCTCTACTCCCTCTCTCTCTCTCTACTCCCCTCTCTCTCTCTACTCCCTCTGTCTCTACTCCCCCTCTCTCTCTACTCCCCCCTCTTTCTCTCTACTCTCTCTCTCTCTCTCTCCCTCGGGCTCTACTCCCTCTCTATCTCTACTCCCTCTGTCTCTAATCCCCCTCTTTCTCTCTACTCCCTCTGTCTCTACTCCCCCTCTTTCTCTCTACTCCCTCTGTCTCTACTCCCCCTCTCTCTCTCTACTCCCCCTCTTTCTCTACTCTCTCTCTATCTCTACTCCCTCTGTCTCTAATCCCCTCTTTCTCTCTACTCCCTCTGTCTCTACTCCACCTCTCTCTCTCTACTCCCCTCTGTCTCTAATCCCCTCTCTCTCTCTACTCCCTCGGTCTCTACTCCCCTCTTTCTCTCTACCCCTCTGTCTCTACTCCCCCTCTCTCTCTCTACTCCCCCTCTGTCTCTAATCCCCTCTCTCTCTCTACTCCCTCGGTCTCTACTCCCCCTCTTTCTCTAACTCCCTCTGTCTATACTCCCCTCTCTCTCTCTACTCCCCCTCTTTCTCTCTACTCTCTCTCTCTCTACTCCCTCGGTCTCTACTCCCTCTCTATCTCTACTCCCTCTGTCTCTAATCCCCCTCTCTCTCTCTACTCCCTCTGTCTCTATTCCCTCTCTATCTCTACTCCCTCGGTCTCTAATCCCCCTCTCTCTCTCTACTCCCTCGGTCTCTACTCCCTCTCTATCTCTACTCCCTCTGTCTCTAATCCCCCTCTCTCTCTCTACTCTCTCTCTCTCTACTCCCTCGGGCTCTACTCCCTCTCTATCTCTACTCCCTCTGTCTCTAATCCCCCTCTCTCTCTCTACTCCCTCTGTCTCTAATCCCCCTCTCTCTCTCTACTCTCTCTCTCTCTACTCTCTCTCTCTCTACTCCATCGGGCTCTACTCCCTCTCTATCTCTACTCCCTCTGTCTCTAATCCCCCTCTCTCTCTACTCCCTCTGTCTCTATTCCCTCTCTATCTCTACTCCCTCTGTCTCTATTCCCTCTCTATCTCTACTCCCTCTCTCTCTACTCCCTCTGTCTCTACTCCCTCTGTCTCTAATCACCCTTTCTCTCTCTACTCCCTCGGTCTCTACTCCCTCTGTCTCTAATCCCCCTCTCTCTCTCTTCTCCCTCTGTCTCTACTCCCCCTCTCTCTCTCTACTCCCTCGGTCTCTACTCCCCCATCTGTCTCTAATCCCTCTCTCTCTACCTCCTCCTCTCGTGTGGATTCTGTGGCCAGAGCAGAGAGAGGCCGTATGGAGTCTGTGGCCAGAGCAGAGAGAGGCCATGTGGAGTCTGTGGCCAGAGCAGAGAGAGCGACTGCCAGGCAGGGGCACCTGAAAAGGGTCAAACATTTACCCCATAAGGACACGGCTCATCAATATAGGAAAAATCTACAGTGGTCCAAATAGCCAGGGTCTGCTTTGAGTGGGGTGTAGGGCCCAGGAGGGGATGGGGGCTGCTGTGAGTGGTGTGTAGGGCCCAGGAGGGGATGGGGTCTGCTGTGAGTGGTGTGTAGGGCCCAGGAGGGGATGGGGGCTGCTGTGAGTGGTGTGTAGGGCCCAGGAGGGGATGGGGGCTGCTGTGAGTGGTGTGTAGGGCCCAGGAGGGGATGGGGGCTGCTGTGAGTGGTGTGTAGGGCCCAGGAGGGGATGGGGGCTGCTGTGAGTGGTGTGTAGGGCCCAGGAGGGGATGGGGTCTGCTGTGAGTGGTGTGTAGGGCCCAGGAGGGGATGGGGGCTGCTGTGAGTGGTGTGTAGGGCCCAGGAGGGGATGGGGTCTGCTGTGAGTGGTGTGTAGGGCCCAGGAGGGGATGGGGGCTGCTGTGAGTGGTGTGTAGGGCCCTTGGGAAGTTTGTCTAGTAATCGAGTCAATTGTTGACCTCCTGTTCAGAAGAACGTTGGGAAGAAGAGAAGGTCTGCAGAATAATAAATGTTCTCTCCCTCCCTCTCTCTTCATCCATTCATTCTCCTCTCCCCTCCTCCTCTCTTCCGTTGTCTAGAGAGGGGATTGTGTCGTGAGTCAAAGGGCTGTGATTTAGGGGGAGCTGTTCAGGGATCCGCAGGGTTACAAGGGAGGTTTATGATATTTTCTTCACCTACATTTTACCCCTCTCTCTCTCTCTCTCTCTCTCTCTCTCTCTCTCTCTCTCTCTCTCTCTCTCTCTCTCTCTCTCTCTCTCTCTCTCTCTCTCTCTCTCTCTCTCCGCTCATCCCATATCCTCACTGTAAACCTCCTTTCCTTTCTGCTCTTCAACTTGTGAGACCATGATTCACATAATTTCCCTCCTCAGATAATACCATGTACCACCATGACTATTCATGAAGAAATGATGATCCAGGTTTAACACAACAATGGACTACATCTGTCTCAGACAAGGAGGGAAAGTGACAGACATGATCTGACAAGGGAGACTGAAGAGAGATCATTTTTTGAATGGCCCCTTCATTCAAGAACTCTACGTTTGCACAAGAGCTTTAGCATTCTAACCCTGACACCCCCTATTGTAGTGGTTTATCCCATGAGACCAGGGGCCGGACCAAACCACTTCTGTTGACTTCCTAGGATGGGGGGAGAGGGGCATTACTTCATTCCACTCCACCAAACTGTCACACTTGTTACGAGGGTCCACTTTCCTTTCACATCCTCTCTCTCCCTCTGTCCTCAGCACAACCGATAGATCAGAGCAGAGTAGAGCAGTAACATTTGTTACCGTCACACAACCGCCACCTGACACCATGCCAACAATCCCTAGTAGTACACAGTAGCCTCGTACTCAGTACAGCTCTTCTATTTGTGTGTGCGTGGGTGTTGCCATGCCGTGGACGGATGGAGGTTGGCAAGGGTGGAGAATCAGGATGCAACCTGAGTCAGACCCTGTGGACCGCTCTGTCTCTTTCTCTCCATGAAGGCTCCGTCTCTCTCCCCTTCTCTCTCTCTCTCTCTCTCTCTCTCTCTCTCTCTCTCTCTCTCTCTCTCTCTCTCTCTCTCTCTCTCTCTCTCTCTCTCTCTCTCTCTCTCTCTCTCTCTCTCTTCTCTCTCTCTCTCTCTCTCTTCTCTCTCTCTCTCTCTCCCTCCCTCGATCTCTCCCTCTTCTCTCTCTCCCCCTCTCTCTCTCTCTCTCTCTCTCTCCCTCTCTCTCTCTGTCTCTCTCTCCCTCTCTCTCTCTCTGTCTCTCTCTCTCTCTCTGTCTCTCTCTCTCTCTCCCTCTCTCTCTCTCTCTCTCTCTCTCTCTCTCTCTCTCTCTCTCTCTCTCTCTCTCTCTCTCTCTCTCTCTCTCTCTCTCTCTCTCTCTCTCTCTCTCTCTCTCTCTCCCTCCCTCCCTCGATCTCCCCTCTCTCTCTCTCTCTCCCTCCTCGATCTCTCCCTCTTCTCTCTCTCCCCTCTCTCTCTCTCTCTCTCTCTCTCTCCCTCTCTCTCTCTGTCTCTCTCTCCCTCTCTCTCTCTCTCTCTCTCTCTCTCTCTCTGTCTCTCTCTCTCTCTCTCTCCTCTCTCTCTCTCTCTCTCTCTCTCTCTCTCTCTCTCTCTCTCTCTCTCTCTCTCTCTCTCTCTCTCTCTCTCTCTCTCTCTCTCTCTCTCTCTCTCTCTCTCTCTCTCTCTCTCTCTCTCTCTCTCTCTCCCTCTCCCTCTCCCTCTCCCTCTCCCTCTCTCCATCTGACTCTCTGTCCTTGTCGAGTGTTTGTTAGGAAATCCTGAGCAAACCCCAGCTGTTTGTTCACTCTTTGTCAATGAGCTTTTTTTATATAGACTTCTACTATTGACAATCGCACGACTGCTGTTGGCCCTACATAAACTGGATAACACTGTGCAAATACGTGTATGTACACACACTCGACCGACCAGCAATCTCCCAAACACACACACTCAAGTGCACTGCTACTGCCTGCAGACGTAAGTGGCTAAGAGAAAAGCTAGGGCTCTGTGACACCTAACCTATATAGCTCATCTCTTGGCAGTAGTACTGTAGACTACTTTATCACTGACCTCAACCCAGAGTCTCTCAGAGCGTTCACAGTCAGCCCACTGACACCCCTATCAGACCACAGCAAAATCACAGTCTACTTAAACAGAGCAATACTCAATCACGAGGCATCAAAGGCAAAGGAACTGAGTAACATTAAGAAATGCTATAGATGGAAGGAATGCAGTTTGGAAACCTACCAAAAAACAATTAGGCAACAACAAATTCAATCCCTTCTAGACAATTTCCTGGGTAAAACGTTCCACTGCAATAGTGAAGGTGTAAACTTGGCAGTAGAAAATCTTAACAGTATATTTGACCTCTCAGCTTCACTATCAAATCTAAAAATCTCAAATAGAAAACAGAACAAAATGGAAAACAATGACAAATGGTTTGATGAAGAATGCAAAAATGTAAGAAAGAAATTGAGAAACCTGTCCAACCAAAAACATAGAGACCCGGAAAACCTGAGTCTACACCTTCACTATGGTGAATCACTAAAACAATACAGAAATACACTACGGAAATAGAAGGAACAGTACGTCAGAAATCAGCTCAATGTAATTGAAGAATCCATAGACTCTAACCACTTCTGGGAAAATTGGAAAACACTAAACAAACAACAACACGAAGAATTATCTATCCAAAATGGAGATGTATGGGTAAACCTCTTCTCCAATCTTTTTGGCTCTATAACAAAGAATAAAGAGCAAAAACATATACATGATCAAATACAAATCTTAGAATCAACTATTAAAGACTACCAGAACCCACTGGATTCTCCAATTACCTTGAACGAGTTACAGGACAAAATAAAAACCCTCCAACCCAAAACGACCTGTGGTGTTGATGGTATCCTCAATGAAATTATCAAATATACAGACAACAAATTTCAATTGGCTATATTAAAACTCTTTAACATCATCCTTAGCTCTGGCATCTTCCCCAATATTTGGAACCAAGGACTGATCACCCCAATCCACAAAAGTGGAGACAAATTTGACCCCAATAACTACCGTGGAATATGCGTCAACAGTAACCTTGGGAAAATCCTCTGCATTATCATTAACAGCAGACTCGTACATTTCCTCAATGAAAACAATGTACTGAAAAAATGTCAAATCGGCTTTTTACCAAATTACCGTACAACAGACCATGTATTCACCCTGCACACCCCAATTGACAACCAAACAAACCAAAACAAAGGCAAAGTCTTCTCATGCTTTGTTGATTTCAAAAAAGCCTTCGATTCAATTTGGCATGAGGGTCTGCTATACAAATTGATGGAAAGTGGTGTTGGGGGTAAAACATACGACATTATAAAATCCATGTACACAAACAACAAGTGTGAGGTTAAAATTGGCAAAAAAACACACATTTCTTCACAAAGGGTTGTGGGGTGAGACAGGGATGCAGCTTAAACCCCACCCTCTTCAACATATATATCAACGAATTGGCGAGGGCACTAGAACAGTCTGCAGCACCCGGCCTCCCCCTGCTAGAATCCGAAGTCAAATGTCTGCTGTTTGCTGATGATCTGGTGCTTCTGTCACCAACCAAGGAGGGCCTACAGCAGCACCTAGATCTTATGCACAGATTCTGTCAGACCTGGGCCCTGACAATAAATCTCAGTAAGACCAAAATAATGGTGTTCCAAAAAAGGTCCAGTCGCCAGGACCACAAATATAAATTCCATCTCGACACTGTTGCCCTAGAGCACACAAAAAACTATACATACCTTGGCCTAAACATCAGTGCCACAGGTAACTTCCACAAACCTGTGAATGATCTGAGAGACAAGGCAAGAAGGGCATTCTATGATATCAAGAGGAACATAAATTTCAACATACCAATTAGGATCTGGCAAAAAATACTTGAATCAGTCATTGAGCCCATTGCCCTTTACGGTTGTGAGGTCTGGGGTCCGCTCACCAACCAAGACTTCACAAAATGGGACAAACACCAAATTGAGACTCTGCATGCAGAATTCTGCAAAAATATCCTCCGTGTACAACGTAGAACACCAAATAATGCATGCAGAGCAGAATTAGGCCGATACCCACTAATGAACAGAATCCATAAAAGAGCTGTTAAATTCTACAACCACCTAAAAGGAAGCGATTCCCAAACCTTCCATAACAAAGCCATCACCTACAGAGAGATGAACCTGGAGAAGAGTCCCCTAAGCAAGCTGGTCCTGGGGCTCTGTTCACAAACACAAACACACCCCACAGAGCCCCAGGACAGCAGCACAATTAGACCCAACCAAATCATGAGAAAACAAAAAGATAACTACTTGACACATTGGAAAGAATTAACAAAAAAACAGAGCAAACTAGAATGCTATTTGGCCCTACACAGAGAGTACACAGTGGCAGAATACCTGTCCACTGTGACTGACCCAAACTTAAGGAAAGCTTTGACTATGTACAGACTTAGTGAGCATAGCCTTGCTATTGAGAAAGGCCGCCGTAGACAGACCTGGCTCTCAAGAGAAGACAGGCTATGTGCTCACTGCCCACAAAATGAGATGGAAACTGAGCTGCACTTCCTAAACTCCTGTCCAACGTATGACCATATTAGAGATACATATTTCCCTGAAATTACACAGATCCACAAAGAATTTGAAAACAAATCCAATTTTGATAAACTCCCATATCTACTGGGTGAAATACCACAGTGTTCCATCACAGCAGCAAGATTTGTGACCTGTTGTCACAAGAAAAGGGCAACCAGTGAAGAACAAACACCATTGTAAATACAACCTATATTTATTTTGATTTATTTTCCCTTTGTACTTTAACTATTTGCATATCATTACATTACTATATAGACATAATATGACATTTGTAATGTCTTTATTCTTTTGGAACTTCAGTGAGTGTAATGTTTACTGTTCATTTTTGATGGTTTATTTCACTTTTGTTTATTATCTATTTCACTTGCTTTGGCAATGTAAACAAATGTTTCCCATGCCAATAAAGCCCTTAAATTGAAATCGAATTGAATTGAGAGAGACGGTGAAAGAGAGAGATGGTTTTTGTTGTTTTTCACTTTATATATTCACTTTGTATGTTGTCTACCTCACTTGCTTTGGCAATGTTAACACATGTTTCCCATGCCAATAAAGCCCTTGAATTGAATTGAATTGAATTGGTGAAAGAGAGAGCGAGAGAGAGAGAGAGAGAGAGAGAGAGAGAGAGAGAGAGAGAGAGAGAGAGAGAGAGAGAGAGAGAGAGAGATGTCCTTTAACCATTTGTACATTGTTAAAACACTGTATATATATAATATGACATTTGTAATGTCTTTATTGTTTTGAAACTAATGTTTACTGTTCATTTTTATTGTTTATTTCACTTTATATATTATCTACCTCACTTTCTTTGGCAATGTTAACACATGTTTCCCCTGCCAATAAAGCCCTTGAATTTAATTTAATTTAATTTAGAGAGAGAGAGAGAGAGAGCGAGAGAGAGAGAGAGAGAGAGAGGGGAAGAGAGAGGGAGAAAGAGGGAGAGGGATTGTAAGAGCGAGAAAAAGAGAGAGAGAGAGCAAGAGAGAGCGAGAAAGAGAGAGAGGAGCTACCATGCCATTCATGTGAATAAGGGAGATCATGGTTGCTGGTAGGGGGGGGTCAGCACAAACAATGGACCATCGACTGAGACAAGTCCCTCAATATCGATGCACCCATTTCACACCATCTTTACAAAGCCACTGTAGTAGCTAACACCCCCCCCCCCCACCTTCCCTCCACCACCTCACTAACCACTACCACCACCACTTCACAACACCCTTCCAGACCTGAGTTCAAATACTATTTGAAATAATCAAATACTTTAAC
>NC_060190.1:72788434-72878434 GCF_021184085.1 Oncorhynchus gorbuscha | reverse complement strand
GTGACTGTTTCTCACTCCGGAGACCCGGGTTCGTACCCAGGTCCTGACATATACAGTATAATGTATCTACTATCTAGTACTGTATTTGTGGTATATACAGTATAATGTATCTAGTACTGTAAAACATCTAATTCCCAGACATAGAGGCAGATGTAGAGAGAGTTAGATGTAGAGAGAGAGTTAGATGTAGAGAGAGGTAGATGCAGAGAGAGTTAGATGTAGAGAGAGGTAGATGTAGAGAGAGCTATATGTAGAGAGAGGTAGATATGTAGAGAGAGGTAGATGTAGATATATAGAGAGAGGTAGATGTAGAGAGAGGTAGATGTAGAGAGAGGTTTATGTAGATATATAGAGAAAGGTAGATGTAGATGTAGAGAGAGAGGTAGATGTAGAGAGAGGTAGATGTAGAGAGAGCGGTAGATGTAGAGAGAGCGGTAGATGTAGAGAGGGAGGTAGATGTAGATATATAGAGAGAGGTAGATATGTAGAGAGAGGTAGATGTAGATAGATGTAGAGAGAGGTAGATGTAGATATATAGAGAGAGGTAGATATGTAGAGAGAGGTATATGTAGAGAGAGGTAGATATGTAGAGAGAGGTAGATGTAGATAGATGTAGAGAGAGGTAGATGTAGATAGATGTAGAGAGAGTTAGATGTAGATATATAGAGAGAGGTAGATGTAGAGAGAGAGGTAGATGTAGAGAGAGAGGTAGATGTAGATGTAGAGAGAGAGGTAGATGTAGATGTAGATATATAGAGAGAGGTAGATGTAGAGAGAGGTAGATGTAGATATATAGAGAGATGTAGAGAGAGAGCTAGATGTAGAGAGAGGTAGATGTAGAGAGAGCGGTAGATGTAGAGAGAGTTAGATGTAGATATATAGAGAGAGGTAGATGTAGAGAGAGAGGTAGATGTAGAGAGAGTTAGATGTAGATATATAGAGAGAGGTATATGTAGAGAGAGGTAGATATGTAGAGAGAGGTAGATGTAGATATGTAGAGAGAGGTAGATGTAGAGAGAGAGGTAGATGTAGAGAGAGAGGTAGATGTAGAGAGAGAGGTAGATATAGAGAGAGGTAGATGTAGATGTAGATGTAGAGAGAGAGGTAGATATAGAGAGAGAGATAGATGTAGAGAGAGGTAGATGTAGAGAGAGAGGTAGATGTAGAGAGAGAGGTAGATGTAGAGAGAGGTTTATGTAGATATATAGAGAGAGGTAGATGTAGATGTAGAGAGAGAGGTAGATGTAGAGAGAGAGGTAGATGTAGAGAGAGAGGTAGATGTAGAGAGAGAGGTAGATGTAGAGAGAGGTTTATGTAGATATATAGAGAGAGGTAGATGGAGAGAGAGAGGTAGATGTCGAGAGAGGTAGATGTCGAGAGAGGTAGTTGTAGAGAAAGAGGTAGATATATAGAGAGAGGTAGATGTAGAGAGAGAGGTAGTTGTAGAGAAAGAGGCTGGACCCAAAATTAAGGAAAGCTTTGACTATGTACAAACTCAGTGAGGATAGCCTTGCTATTGAGAAAGGCCGCCGAAGGCAGACCTGGCTCTCAAGTGAAGACAGGCTTTGTGCTCACAGCCCACAAAATGAGGTGGAAACTGAGCTGCATTTCCTAACCTCCTGCCCAATGTATGACCATATTAGAGACACATATCAGAGCAAGGGTAGCATTCCAGAGAGACATCAGAGACTGTAACGTTCTTTGCTTCACGGAAACATGGCTCACTCGAGAGACGCTATCGGAGTCGGTGCAGCCAGCTGGTTTCTTCACGCATCGCGCCGACAGAAACAAGCATCTTTCTGGTAAGACGAGGGGCGGGGGAGTTGCCTTATGATTAACGAGAGGTGGTGTGATCATAACAACTTACAGGAACTCAAGTCCTTCTACTCACCTGACTTTTCCTCACAATCAAATGTTGACCGCATTATCTACCAAGGGAATTATCTTCGATTATAATCACAGCCGTATATATTCCCCCCCAAGCAGACACATCGATGGCCCTGAAACTTTATTTGACTCTATGTAAACTGGAAACCACATATCCTGAGGCTGCATTCATTGTAGCTGGGGATTTTAATAAGGCTAATCTGAAAACAAGACTCCCTAAATTCTATCAGCATGTCGATTGTCTACCAGGGCTGGTAAAACCTTGGATCAGTGTTATTCTAACTTCCGCTACGCATATAAGGCCCTCCCCCGCCCTCCTTTCGGGAAAAGCTGACCACGACTCCATTTTGTTGCTTACAGCCTACAGACAGAAACTAAAACAAGAAGCTCCCGCGCTCAGGTCTGTTCAACGCTGGTCCGACCAATCTGATTCCACGCTTCAAGACTGCATCCCCAGCTGCGTCCTCAGAGCATGCGCAGACCTGCTGGTTGGTGTGTTTACGGACATATTCAATCAAGCCTTATCCCAGTCTGCTGTTCCCACATGCTTCAAGAGGGCCACCATTGTTCCTGTTCCCAAGAAAGCTAAGGTAACTGAGCTAAACGACTTCTGTCATCATGAAGTGCTTTGAGAGACGAGTCAAGGACCATATCACCTCCACCCTACCTGACACCCTAAACCCACTCCAATTTACTTACCGCCCAAATAGGTCCACAGACGACACAATCGCAACCACACTGCACACTGCCCTAACCCATCTGGACAAGAGGAATACCTATGTGAGAATGCTTTTCATCGACTACAGCTCAGCATTTAACACCATAAGTACCCTCCAAACTCGTCATCAAGCTCGAGACCCTGGGTCTCGACCCCGCCCTGTGCAACTGGGTACTGGACTTCCTGACGGGCCACCCCCAGGTGGTGAGGGTAGGTGACAACATCTCCACCCTGCTGATCCTCAACACTGGGGCATCACAAGGGTGCGTTCTGAGCCCTCTCCTGTACTCCCTTTTCACCCACGACTGCGTGGCCATGCACGCCTCCAACTCAATCATCAAGTTTGTGGACGACACTACAGTGGTTGGCTTGATTACCAACAACGACGAGACGGCCTACAGGGAGGAGGTGAGGGCCCTCGGAGTGTGGTGTCAGGAAAATAACCTCACACTCAACGTCAACAAAACAAAGGAATTGATTGTGGACTTCAGGAAACAGCAGAGGGAGCACCCCCCTATCCACATCAACAAGACAGTAGTGGCGAGGGTAGTAAGTTTTAAGTTCTTCGTACACATCAAGGACAAACTGAATTGGTCCACCCACACAGACAGAGTTGTGAAGAAGGTGCAGCAGCGCCTATTCAACCTCAGGAGGCTGAAGAAATTTGGCTTGTCACCAAAAGCACTCACAAACTTCTACAGATGCACAATCGAGAGCATCCTGTCGGGCTGAATCACCGCCTGGTACGGCAACTGCTCCGCCCACAACCGTAAGGCTCTCCAGAGGGTAGTGAGGTCTGCACAACGCATCACCGGGGGCAAACTACCTGCCCTCCAGGACACCTACACCACCCGATGTCACAGGAAGGCCTTAAAGATTATCAAGGACAACAATCACCCGAGCCACTGCCTGTTCACCCCGCTATCATCCAGAAGGCGAGGTCAGTACAGGTGCATCAAAGCAGGGACCGAGAGACTGAAAAACAGCTTCTATCTCAAGGCCATCAGCCATCACTAACATTGAGTGGCTGCTGCCAACATACTGACTCAACTCCAGCTCTCTTTAATAATGGAAATTGATGTAATACATGTATCTCTAGCCACTTTAAACAATGCCACTTTTATATGTTTACATACCCTACATTACTCATCTCATATGTATATACTGTACTCGATACCATCTACTGCATCTTGCCTATGCCGTTCTGTACCATCATGTTGCTGGTATATACAGTATAATGTAGTTACTATCTAGTACTGTATTTGTGGTATATACAGTATAATGTAGTTACTATCTAGTACTGTATTTGTGGTATATACAGTATAATGTATCTACTATCAAGTACTGTAGTTGCTGGTATATACAGTATAATGTAGTTACTATCTAGTACTGTATTTGTGGTATATACAGTATAATGTATCTACTATCTAGTATTGTATTTGTGTTATATACAGTATAATGTATCTACTATCAAGTACTGTAGTTGCTGGTATATACAGTATAATGTAGTTACTATCTAGTGCTGTATTTGTGGTATATACAGTATAATGTATCTACTATCTAGTATTGTATTTGTGTTATATACAGTATAATGTATCTACTATCAAGTACTGTAGTTGCTGGTATATACAGTATAATGTATCTACTATCTAGTACTGTATTTGTGGTATATACAGTATAATGTATCTACTATCTAGTACTGTATTTGTGGTATATACAGTATAATATATCTACTATCTAGTACTGTATTTGTGGTATATATAGTATAATGTAACTACTATCTAATACTGTATTTGCTGGTATATACAGTTGCTACAGATTTTCTTCTAGATCATTCCTTGTAACTGATGATATATCCTAAGAGACCACCTAGGCTTCAGTCTTCATTGAAAGGAAGGCTCATTTGAGGAGAGAATATGTTGTATTAAATAAAGCATCTCCTCTAGACTGTAGCCAAGCTGCCATTCCCTGTTTATTTTCCATTGTAACCAGAGATAGTAAATGTTTGACTGGTTCTTAACAGTTTGCTGTCTGAGGAATAAAACTCACAAACAAAACGTTGTGTTTAAGAAACCTGAAACAGTTGATTCAAAGCTCCGTGTCCGTTTGCAAATGAATTCCAATCTTCATTTTGTAGACAGACAGACTCCCCCAACCATGTAAGAAAACACACCTATGTTTACCACGCACGCACGCACGCACGCACGCACGCACGCACGCACGCACACACACACACACACACACACACACACACACACACACACACACACACACACACACACACGCACGTCTCTGACAAGCTACGACACGTGTGGCTTAAGTCATTCTCTATACCCCCAGGCTTACATCACACAGAGAAGACAGAACGGGAGGCTGGAGCAGGACACACAGGAGAGAGAGGTATGGAGCACCAAAGGATATAGCCTACAATATGTCTCTGAATTAAAATACAATTTAGAAACAAAATATGTGAAAAATAAGGATTCAATAGTAATTAGATAATGCAAAATTCCCCAGATCCATATTTCCCTGTGTGTGTTCAAAGCCTAGGACACTACGGTACCTAACGATGACCTAGCCTTGGCTGAGCTCTCTCCCTGACCCTTTAACCCCATGTAGAGTCCAATACACTACGGTACCTAACGATGACCTAGCCTTGGCTGAGCTCTCTCCCTGACCCTTTAACCCCATGTAGAGTCCAATACACTACGGTACCTAACGATGACCTAGCCTTGGCTGAGCTCTCTCCCTGACCCTTTAACCCCATGTAGAGTCCAATACACTACGGTACCTAACGATGACCTAGCCTTGGCTGAGCTCTCTCCCTGACCCTTTAACCCCATGTAGAGTCCAATACACTACGGTACCTAACGATGCCCTAGCCTTGGCTGAGCTCTAACCCTGAGGATCTGGATGTCAGATCTCCTCCAGTAATGAACAAACATCCTTCTTATTACACAACAGCCTCCCCCTTCCTCACCTCTATCCCCCTGTCCCTTCCCCAACACCCACTCACACCCAACACGCAACACACAACACACAACACACAACACGCAACATGTGCTGAGCAGATCTCTCTTTCACGGCTTCGGTGAGACAACCATCGATAAATAATCAACTTAAATCAGTTTTAGCTCTGCATGCGAGCACATGTGCTTACGTGGTCTGATAGCCAGGATTGTGCTTACGTGCTCTGATAGCCATGATTGTGCTTACGTGATCTGATAGCCAGGATTGTGCTTACGTGGTCTGATAGTACCGTGGTAAATATATGAGATATTCCCTACATTCAGTTCATTGTGCTCTTTTAAAAACAAAAAGCTGTTGTGTTTCAACCGAGTGGTCTTTGTCAAAGCTGACTAAACTTGGACCTGGTGGAAAGCAGGTGACTGACTGTCTGTCACTAAGTTGGGAAGAGTCACCTAATAAGATCAACAAATAGTCAATAAATGTGCCAGAGAGGAGCAACTGTCCATCCCAGGCAGCTGAAAGTGGACAAAACAAGACAACTGAAATAGACAAGTTGGCAAAACCTGCTACTGGGGCTGGAGAAACACTCAACACAGCTCAACCCCTGGGAATAGGACCTGGGGCCCCATTCCGCAGTCCCTCAGTTCCTGTCCCAGCAAGCGTACTGTCATCAGCCATAGAGCACTTGTTGCCCCATGTGGATCAAGGTTGGGGTCAGTTCAGTTTTCTATTTAGTCAATTCAGGAAGTGCATCCCTGTCTTCTCATGTCTGTTGGGTAACTAAGTGACAGAGCTTCCCTCATGTGGACAAGGAAGGAAGTGTCTGAGATTAAGATGGAATGTCAATATGGGCCTTTTACCTGGCAGACCGTACATGGGGGTCTCAGGTATTACCTCAGTGTTTGGCCAGCCCCCCCCCCCAACTCACACACCTCCACCAACTCAGGCAGAGCCTAGAACCACAATAGACTCAAGATACAACACAGATAGAAACATCTTTATACCTCTATCAGAGTGAACTCTTCTGTCAAAACATCCTGAATATACTATTCTACAAGCAACGTAGGTACAAACTGTTGCCCTGAGAAGATAATTGCTCTACGAACACCAGACGGGCAGAGAGAATGAGGAGTTGCCTGTGAGAAGAGAACATATTGGAGCAGAGCTGGATAGAACAGAGCCTGTATCCACAAAGCCTCTCAGCGTAGGAGTGCCGATCTAGGATCAGTTAAGTTGTTTAAGTTATAATGGATACGATTATATATATAATATGGACAGATCCTAGATCAGCACTCATACTCTGAGACAATGTCTTATTGAGCTTGTCATATTGAGCCTGTCATATTGAGCCTGTCATACTGAGCCTGGCAGGGTGAGTACTATAAGCAGGGTGAGTACGAAGCAGGGTGAGTACTAAGAAGGGTGAGTACTATAATCAGGGTGAGTACAATAATCAGGGTGAGTACGAAGCAGGGTGAGTACTAAGAAGGGTGAGTACTATAATCAGGGTGAGTACAATAATCAGGGTGAATACTAAGCAGGGTGAGTACTAAGAAGGGTGAGTACTAAGCAGGTTGAGTACTATAAGCAGGGTGAGTACTAAGCAGGGTGAGTACTACGGGTGAGTACTAAGCATGGTGAGTACTAAGCAAGGTGAGTACTAAGCAGGGTGAGTACTAAGCAGGTTGAGTACTAAGCAGGGTGCGTACTAAGCAGGGTGAGTACTACGGGTGAGTACTAAGCAGGTTGAGTACTAAGCAGGTTGAGTACTAAACAGGTTTAGTACTAAGCAGGTTGAATACTAAGAAGGGTGAGTACTAAGCAGGTTGAGTACTAAGCAGGGTGAGTACTAAGCAGGGAGAGTACTAAGAAGGGTGAGTACTACGGGTGAGTACTAAGCAGGTTGGGTACTAAGAAGGGTGAGTACTAAGCAGGGTGAGTACTAAGCAGGGTGCGTACTAAGCAGGGTGAGTACTACGGGTGAGTACTAAGCAGGTTGAGTACTAAACAGGTTTAGTACTAAGCAGGTTGAATACTAAGAAGGGTGAGTACTAAGCAGGTTGAGTACTAAGCAGGGTGAGTACTAAGCAGGGAGAGTACTAAGCAGGGAGAGTACTAAGAAGGGTGAGTACTACGGGTGAGTACTAAGCAGGTTGGGTACTAAGAAGGGTGAGTACTAAGCAGGGTGAGTACTAAGCAGGGTGCGTACTAAGCAGGGTGAGTACTAAGCAGGTTGAGTACTAAGCAGGTTGAGTACTAAACAGGCTTAGTACTAAGCAGGTTGAGTACTAAGAAGGGTGAGTACTAAGCAGGTTGAGTACTAAGCAGGGTGAGTACTAAGCAGGGTGAGTACTAAGAAGGGTGAGTACTAAGCAGGGTGAGTACTAAGAAGGGTGAGTACTAAGCAGGTTGAGTACTAAGAAGGGTGAGTACTAAGCAGGGTGAGTACTACGAAGGGTGAGTACTAAGCAGGGTGAGTACTAAGCAGGGTGAGTACTAAGAAGGGTGAGTACTAAGCAGGTTGAGTACTAAGAAGGGTGAGTACTAAGAAGGGTGAGTACTAAGCAGGTTGAGTACTAAGAAGGGTGAGTACTAAGCAGGGTGAGTACTAAGAAGGGTGAGTACTAAGCAGGGTGAGTACTAAGAAGGGTGAGTACTAAGCAGGGTGAGTACTAAGAAGGGTGAGTACTACGGGTGAGTACTAAGCAGGTTGAGTATTAAGAAGGGTGAGTACTAAGCAGAGTGAGTACTAAGAAGGGTGAGTACTACGGGTGAGTACTAAGCAGGGTGAGTACTAAGCAGGGTGAGTACTATGGGTGAGTACTAAGCAGGGTGAGTACTAAGCAGGGTGAGTACTATAAGCAGGGTAAAGCCTTCCGCACGCTTCGGTTCGGCTGGCGCTTAGCCGAACTAGGTGAACCAAACAAGTGTGCTCGTATTTTCCCCTAAAAGACATTTGCTTTAAAAACAAGAAGAGAAAAAAATCGCCCCTCAGTGCTGTTGGTCCATTTTGAGACACCGTAACTCAATAAATCTGTCATACATTTTTATGTTTTCGCAGAGGAGATCTTAGTCGCACAGTTTTACATCTAACTAAGATGTTTGATAAAGTATTCCTCAAGTGAAAACATTTGCATGTTCCACAACGAGCCGACACAGAGAGAGAGAGAGAGAGAGAGAGAGAGAGAGAGAGAGAGAGAGAGAGAGAGAGAGAGAGAGAGAGAGAGAGAGAGAGAGAGAGAGAGAGAGAGAGAGAGAGAGAGAGAGAAGCCGCCGTAGGCAGACATGGCTCTCAAGAGAAGACAGGCTATGTGCTCACTGCCCACAAAATGAGGTGGAAACTGAGCTGCACTTCCTAACCTCCTGCCCAATGTATGACCGACCATATTAGAGAGACATATTTCCCCCAGATTACACAGATCCACAAAGAATTCAAAAACAAATCCAATTTTGAAAAACTCCCATATCTTTTGGGTGAAATTCCACAGTGTGCCATCACAGCAGCAAGATTTGTGACCTGTTGCCACGAGAAAAGGGCAACCAGTGAAGAACAAACACCATTGTAAATACAACCCATATTTATGCTTATTCATTTTATCTTGTGTCCTTTAACTATTTGTACATTGTATATATATATATATAATATGACATTTGTAATGTCTTTACTGTTTTGAAACTTTTGTATGTGTAATGTTTACTGTTAATTTTTGTTGTTTTTCACTTTATATATTCACTTTGTATGTTGTCTACCTCACTTGCTTTGGCAATGTTAACACATGTTTCTCATGCCAATAAAGCCATTGAATTTAAATTGAATTCAAAATTGAGAGAGAGAGACAGAGACAGAGACAGAGAGAGAGAGAGAGAGAGAAAAATAGAGAGAGACAAAATGGGACAAACACCAAATTGAGACTTCTGCAAAAATATCCTCCGTGTACAACGTAAAACACCAAATAATGCATGCAGAGCAGAATTAGGCCGATACCCACTAATTATCAAAATCCAGAAAAGAGCCGTTAAATTCTACAACCACCTAAAAGGAAGCGATTCACAAATCTTCCATAACAAAGCCATCACCTACAGAGAGATGAACCTGGAGAAGAGTCCCCTAAGCAAGCTGGTCCTGGGGCTCTGTTCACAAACACAAACACACCCTACAGAGCCCCAGGACAACAGCACAATTAGACCCAACCAAATCATGAGAAAACAAAAACATAATTACTTAACACATTGGAATCATAAAACACGGGACGAGATGTTAAAAACTGTCCATTGTGCCAATAGATGGAATGCACTCGCATGAGATTTGCCGTGATGTTGACAGAGTGGCATGGGAGGTTTATTTCTTAGACTGGGGTAAGATGTCAATTTTTGGGACACATCCTCAGTAGTGTGCCTTCGAATCAGTGGGTGTTTCGGCCTTTAATCACTAAACACCCTCATCAAAGGTGGCCAGCTAAAGGGTGATCAAGCCTTAGCTTGTGTCCCATGCCCAATTAAGATGTCCCACAGGACTGTGCAAGGCAGGGGCGTCCTCTTCTCTGAGCCAGCCATACAGCTGACCGCATACCTCATATGCCCTCCTCAAGTTGGAGGGATCTGAATTGAGTTCTCAGGTGGGGGTGAGGGGTCATGAAGTTATAGCCCAGCAAGGGTCCTTCCGTTTGATCCAGATCCACTGGCTACCTCTTTCAGCTGCTTGAGAAACTGCTCTGACGGTCTGCCGCAGAGCCTGTCCATGGATTCCAAGTTCTTTCAGCAACCTGATGATGGAAGAAGCCACGAATCCTCTGCATCCCACTTCAACTGGCCAGACTTTTGCATTCCAGCCACGCTGAGTTGCGTCTGCTGCCAACTCTGTGTAACGCAGTTTCTTACGTTCGTAGGCCTCTTCAACAGAGTTTTCCCACGGGACTGTGAGCTCTATGATGTACACAGCCTTTCGTGAAGGGGACCAGAGTACCATTTCTGGCCTAAGGTTGGTAGAAGCAATCTCAGGTGGAAAAAATGAGTTGCTGGCCAATATCGACAAGCATCTTCCAGTCCCGGGCCATAGCTAGGTGTCCAGTTTCTGGCTTTGTAGGAAGATACTTGGGCCTTTTCTGTCCCTCCCGGATGAATGTTGTTGTTTTGACGGGATTGCTTGTTTTTGGAGGTAATGAATTGGTTGCACTCCTCTTGGTCTCAAGTGCTGCAGCCAGGCTCTTGAGGACCTGATTGTGCCTCCAGGTGTAGCGGCCTTGTGAGAGGCTGGTCTTGCAACCTGTCATTATATGCCTGAGAGTCGCTGGAGCTGGGCAGAGGGGGCAGGTCGAGTCCTCGCCATACCATTGATGTAGATTTTTTGGTGATGGAAGCACATCATAAACAGCTCTTATGATGAAGCTGATGTTGCTTGCCTCCATTTGCCAAAGCTCACTCCAGTTGATCTTTCTCCTCTCCAGGCCTTCCCACCGCGTCCATTGCCCTTGTTTAGCAAGAGAGACAGCCTTTGCACTTCTTGCAGTCTCCTCCTGTCTTCGCACCTCCTCGACCACCAGCTTCCTGCGTTCAGATGTTGTTGCCTTATGGAACGTTGGTTTGCTTGCTGCCAGGCCAAAGCCTCCTCTTCCATGCTGGATATTCCCCACAATGTCTTGGTGTCTCAGGGCTGATGTTGCTTGCTGCACAGCATTGGATGATGTCCATTTCCGTCCAGTTTGTAGGGGAGGTGCAGCCTTGCTAATGGTCTGGTCTTTGGAGTCCTTCAATGTCATCTGAAGTCTTACTTTAGAGCACTTGTACTCCTCCGTTAGACTTGTAAGAGGTAGTTCAAGGACCCCTTTGCCATAGAGGCCGATGTTACTCAGGCATCGTGGGACACCCAGCCATTTCTTCACGTATGAGGTAATGGTTCGCTCCATCTTCTCCACTGTTGTTATTGGGACCTCATAGACGGTGAGTGGCCACATTACCCGGGGAGAAGTCCAAACTGTAGGCACCAGAGCTTGAGCCTCCCAGGCAGTAGGGTCTTGTTGATGTTCTCAAGACCGTCGGCGATGTCCTGCCTTACTTGCTGCACTTGATCTTTATCCCGGAGACTTTCGTTGTACCATCTA
Source organism: Oncorhynchus gorbuscha (assembly GCF_021184085.1). Taxonomy (NCBI): domain Eukaryota; kingdom Metazoa; phylum Chordata; class Actinopteri; order Salmoniformes; family Salmonidae; genus Oncorhynchus; species Oncorhynchus gorbuscha. The sequence continues at coordinate 72,866,761 of NC_060190.1, read as the reverse complement.
CCCAGGCTCTTGATGGGTTGCTCAGACACCGTTGGTATCGGGTCATCTCCAATGCAGAACCTCACATCTTTAAGCTGTCCCTTGACTATGGAGATGCTTCGAGATTTGCTTGGCTTGATTTTCATCCGTGCCCACTTGATGTTATCCTGCAGTTTTGCAAGTAGCCGCCTGGTGCATGCTGCAGTGGTGGTCAGTGTAGTCATGTCATCCATGTATGCTCGGATAGGTGGGAGACGGAGCCCTTCCTTAGTTCTCTCACCACCGACCACCCATCTCGATGCCCTGATGATGACTTCCATGGCCATAGTGAAGGCCAGAGGAGAAATTGTACAGCCTGCCATTATGCCTACTTCCAAGCGCTGCCATGTTGTTGTGAAGTCAGGTGTTGTGAAACACAATTGCAGGTCTTGGAAATAGGCCTTTACCAGTGTAGTGATGGGTTCTGGTACGTGGAAAATGTTGAAGGATTCCCAGAGGAGTTCATGGGGAACTGAGCCAAAGGCATTGGCCAAGTCGAGGAAGATGACATAGAGGTCTCTCTTGTCCTTCTTAGCTGTTTGGATCTGGTGCCAAATCATACTAGTATGTTCCAGGCAACCAGAGAAACCAGGAATGCCTGCTTTCTGTACAGATGTATCAATGTACTTGTTCCTTTCCAGATAAGTGGACAGCCTCTGTGCTATTATACTGAAAAAGATCTTCCCTTCGACGTTGAGAAGGGAGATTGGTCGGAATTGACTGATGTCTGTCGCATCCTTCTCTTTCGGGATTAGCACACCACCAGCCCTTCGCCATGCCTTTGGTATTATTTCCTTCTGCCACACTATCCTCATGAGCCTCCAAAGAAAGCGTAGAACATCCGGGGCGTTCTTGTAGAGCTTGTATGGTACTCCATTAGGCCCAGGAGCCGAGGCCGCTCTTGCTCTTCGGACAACGTTCTCTACTTCCCTCCATTTTGGAGGGTCAGTGTCCAGATTGAATTCTGGTGGTTGAATAGGTGGGATGTCATGTGGGATGATTATCTGCTCATGCCTTTTCATGTCCTGGTGGACCTTTTCCAGATGTTCTTCCAGTTCAGGCTTTGTAGTTTTTAGGATTCCGCACTTTTCCTTTGCGAAGAGATCTTTGACAAACTTAAAGGGGTTTTTATAGAACCGTGTTCTTGAGTGTTCCTTTTTCCTACGAAGTTTCCTTAAGTTTTCTGCTCTTCGCAAGGTTGCCAGCCGACATTTAATGTCTGCTTGGAGTAGCATGAGACCTTCTCTCTCTGCATCAGAGGCCTTCTTCCACTGCTTCCTCAGCTGCCTTCTCTCTCTGACAAGTATCTCGATCTCCTGCTGTCTCCTAGATTTGGCTGGCGCGGGAGGTGTCTTGCCACTTCTCCTTTCGTTTACGCCAAAGCGCTCTTCTCCGTAGTGGTAGATAATGTCTCCCATCCTTTCAAGCTTTTTCTCTGCTTTTCCTACCTGTTGTTCCAAGATTTTTGTCAGGTCGTTGTTGATTGTTTCCCACTCTCTCTTTTCAACGGCTTTGGGCCACTTCACACTCGGTCTGTGCCCTTTGATCTTTTCCTCTTTTAGAGGTCTCTGTGGTTGGGTGAGTTCATCCACCGGCATTTCTGTGCTTGTGTTATCCTCCTCAGTTACAGGGGTGCTGATGCTCTGCGAACTTTGGTTTGCGTCCCGTCGCTGTGCTTCATTCGACTGATTTGACTGGCTACTTCGTAAGAAGTACTGGTCAATGCGAGGTCCCTGTCTCTGCTTCTCTAACAAGCACCTTTTCCTCCCTTGATGGATCCTTAACCCCCTTGCCGATGTTACTCTCTCCCAACCACAGCTGCACACCTGAAGTGTGTGTCCTGCTGCTGTTATGGTTGTCTCATGTGCTGTGTTCCTACTCGTAGTCGTTTCCGTTTCTGGGTCCGTAACCGTGTGATCAGTCGTTGAGCCATCTTGCGCCCCAGCTCTCGCAGGCTCTAGGGGTATGTTCCTTTGTTGACTTTCAGTAGCACTTAGTGGGTGTCTCCAACATACTGAAACAGCGTCGGAGACTGCCAACATGGGTAGCTAACCCATGACAGCCCCAGTGGGGTCTATTCCCTCCGGTCAGCTGTCTCTCCAAGCTGTCACACAGACTTTCCTATGTTGTCAGCTGTCCTTTCACAGCAGTCACTGGACTGGTCCAGATAATCAGAATCATAAAACACGGGACGAGATGTTAAAAACTGTCCATTGTGCCAATAGATGGAATGCACTCGCATGAGATTTGCCGTGATGTTGACAGAGTGGCATGGGAGGTTTATTTCTTAGACTGGGGTAAGATGTCAATTTTTGGGACACATTAACAAAAAAACTGAGCAAACTAGAATGCTATTTGGCCCTACACAGAGAGTACACAGCGGCAGAATACCTGACCACTGTGACTAACCCAAAATTAAGGAAAGCTTTGACTATGTACAGACTCAGTGAGCATAGCCTTGCTATTGAGAAAGGCCGCTGTAGGCAGACATGGCTCTCAAGAGAAGACAGGCTATGTGCTCACTGCCCACAAAATGAGGTGGAAACTGAGCTGCACTTCCTAACCTCCTGCCCAATGTATGACCATATTAGAGAGACATATTTCCCCCAGATTACACAGATCCACAAAGAATTCGAAAACAAATCCAATTTTGAAAAACTCCCATATCTACTGGGTGAAATTCCACAGTGTGCCATCACAGCAGCAAGATTTGTGACCTGTTGCCACGAGAAAAGGGCATTTATTTATTTTATCTTGTGTTCTTTAACTATTTGTACATTGTATATATATATATATATATATATATATATATATATATATATATATATAATATGACATTTGTAATGTCTTTACTGTTTTGAAACTTCTGTATGTGTAATGTTTACTGTTAATTTTTGTTGTTTTTCACTTTATATATTCACTTTGTATGTTGTCTACCTCACTTGCTTTGGCAATGTTAACACATGTTTCCCATGCCAATAAAGCCCTTGAATTGAATTGAATTGAGAGAGAGAGAGAGAGAGAGAGAGAGAGAGAGAGAGAGAGAGAGAGAGAGAGAGAGAGAGAGAGAGAGAGAGAGAGAGAGAGAGAGAGAGAGAGAGAAATAGAGAGAGAGAGAGAAAGAAAGAGAGAAAGAAAGAGAGAGAGAGAGAAACCACATCAAAGGGCCGTAACACACTCTCACAGCCTCTCTCACACACACACACTAACTGATCTTTAACACTCTCACACACACAAACTGATCCTCAACACTCTCACACACACACACATACGCACACACACACGCACACACACACCATCAACTCTCTCACACACACTAACTGATCCTCAAAAGTCTCACACACAATAACTGGGATATTTTCCTCTTCTCCCCTCCTTTCCTTTCCCCTTTTCCTTTCTCCCTTTCTCTCACGCTTCCCCACTCCTCCACGGCGGGTGCACTCTTTCTGTCCCCGTGAAGAGGTAGAGGAAGGCGGGAAGGAGGGGGGGAGAGCCACCAGGAGGGGAGATAAGGAGGAGGAATGGATGACAGGTTGGGAGGGAGGCTGTAACAACAACAGCTGCAGAAGGCAGGACAGCATGACAGTCACGTTGTCTGTGTCCCTAATGAATGTGTCCCTCGTCAAAAGTATTGCACTATCTAGGGAATAGGGTGCCATTTTTGACAGTCACATCATCATTACACGGTCTGAAGAGACCAAAAAATGGGTTCAATTCCATTTCACTTCAGATATTTAAGGAAGGAAACTCAGATTCCAATTCCAATTGCAAATTCCCCCCATTTATTTTCAATGAGGGAAATTTGAATTTCATTTTACTTCCCGAATTGAAATTGAATTGCGACAAGTTACATAGCGTCAACATGATCTAATTACTGGAAGTCACAAATGAACAAGTGATGGTTGATGATTGTAGACCTGGGAAAAGGTCTTGCTGCAGTAACACACAAACAGTAGCTCCCTCACAGTAGCTCCCTCAAGCCAATCGTTTGTGTTAAAGCTCTTCACACCCCAACACACCTGGCTCCATCCAACCACAACCCTGGATCTTGGTGTGAGCTCACCAGGACTTTTTAGTCCCCAAAAGGCCAGACTCACTGTCTACTTTGCGTAGACAAAAAAAATCTATAATCATTATCTATGTTTCTGCTAGTTACTGAAGAGACATTTGTTGTTTACTGAAGACTCATTTGTTGTTTACTAAAGACTCATTTGTTGTTTACTAAAGAGGCATTTGGTTATTGATGTTGGTGTGAGGCATGCAGTCATGTTATTGATGTTGGTGTGAGGCATGCAGACATGTTATTGATGTTGGTGTGAGGCATGCAGTCATGTTATTGATGTTGGTGTGAGGCATGCAGACATGTTATTGATGTTGGTGTGAGGCATGCAGTCATGTTATTGATGTTGGTGTGAGGCATGCAGTCATGTTATTGATGTTGGTGTGAGGCATGCAGTCATGTTATTGATGTTGGTGTGAGGCATGCAGTCATGTTATTGATGTTGGTGTGAGGCATGCAGTCATGTTATTGATGTTGGTGTGAGGCATGCAGTCATGTTATTGATGTTGGTGTGAGGCATGCAGTCATGTGTTTCGCCAAAGACGTGTCTTCTGGTTATTGCAACGCGGTTGACTAGGCCTTAACATTCACATAGAGTCTGCAGTTCTATATTTAACCAATAAGGCCCGAGGGGGTGTGGTATATAGCCAATATACCACGGCTAAGGGCTGTTCTTATGCACGACGCAACACAGAGTCCCTGGATACAGCCGTGCTATATTGGTCATATACCACAAACCCTGCGGTGCCTTATTGCTATTATAAACTGGTTACCAACGTAATTAGAGCAGTAAAAATAAATGTTTTGTCATACTACGGCAGACAGCCAATCAGCATTCGGGGCTGGAACCACCCAGTTTACAACCTTCTTTAGATGCCCCTTTAGTTAGTGAGGGAGACAGCCAATCAGCATTCAGGGCTGGAACCACCCAGTTTACAACCCTCTTTAGATGCCCCTTTAGTTAGTGAGGGAGACAGCCAATCAGCATTCAGGGCTGGAACCACCCAGTTTTACAACCCTCTTTAGATGCCCCTTTAGTTAGTGAGGGAGACAGCCAATCAGCATTCAGGGCTGGAACCACCCAGTTTACAACCCTCTTTAGATGCCCCTTTAGTTAGTGAGGGAGACAGCCAATCAGCATTCAGGGCTGGAACCACCCAGTTTTACAACCCTCTTTAGATGCCCCTTTAGTTAGTGAGGGAGACAGCCAATCAGCATTCAGGGCTGGAACCACCCAGTTTACAACCCTCTTTAGATGCCCCTTTAGTTAGTGAGGGAGACAGCCAATCAGCATTCAGGGCTGGAACCACCCAGTTTACAACCCTCTTTAGATGCCCCTTTAGTTAGTGAGGGAGACAGCCAATCAGCATTCAGGGCTGGAACCACCCAGTTTACAACCCTCTTTAGATGCCCCTTTAGTTAGTGAGGGAGACAGCCAATCAGCATTCAGGGCTGGAACCACCCAGTTTACAACCCTCTTTAGATGCCCCTTTAGTTAGTGAGGGAGACAGCCAATCAGCATTCAGGGCTGGAACCACCCAGTTTACAACCCTCTTTAGATGCCCCTTTAGTTAGTGAGGGAGACAGCATTAAAGAAAGTCTGCACTGAGGTATTTTCATTGGAATTGTGTAAAAAGTTTACTTTTTATTTGTTTTTATGGATTACCTTTTTGGTCAATGAACCACTAATACCATGAGAAACTACAGGTAGACGTAGGTGGGGGTTTTCCCTTTTCCTCGTCCCAGAACTGTCCCAGACCTGTCCCAGACCTGTCCTAGAACTGTCCCAGACCTGTCCCAGGCCTGTCCCAGACCTGTCCCAGGCCTGTCCCAGAACTCTCCCAGAACAGTCCCATACCTGCCCCGGACCTGTCCCAGAACTGTCCCAGACCTGTCCTAGACCTGTCCCAGAACTGTCTGTCTGCCTCTCTGTGAGGTCATTCAACATGGAGGTATTATAACCATTACGTTATCATTTACTGACGTAGGGCTCTGGGGGACTGGGCTTCAGAGGGCATTGGCAACGTTCTGGTCAAAAGTAGTGCACTACGTAGGGAATATGGTGTTATCTGGGACACAGTCTTGGTATACAGGGTGACCCCACTGTAAGTGTTTGAGAACAACTGAACTGTAGAGATACCAGACCCGGGCTGGGCAGGGAGACATCTGGTATTCATTGAAGACTAGAGAAAAGACCTCCCTGATCCCTCCTCCAATGCCTCCATTGCATCATTGTAGCCATTAATTACTAGGAGAGCTTCTTCAATTCATGCTAGCCAATACTAAAAACACAGGGCAAGGAAAACGGTCTCCAGAACCATAGGTTGGTGAACAGAGAGCAAACAGAGAAGCTGAAACATGGTCCTTCAATGTAAGAGAATGCAGACTCAGGTTACTCGAATTCAAACTAAAATAGATGGTTTGCACAAGGATTGTATTATCGAAAGGAAATGGTTGTAGTATACAGTTTTTCAGCCATTTCATTGCAGTGAAGGAAGCTTACAACAGTAGAGCCTTTTTTACTGCAGACCGATTTCAGTTGGTATCCATTTCTAAATCCTGAATAATTGTATAGTTTGTTTGTTGCTGAGTGGGTTAACATTGTCCTTCTCATATAGATATAGAGATACCAGTGGGGAGAGAGAGAGATATAGAGATACCAGTGGGGCCTTTGGCCTAAAGAGCAGGAACCCGGACTTCACCAAAGAAATCGGTAATACAGACATTGTCATCCTGCAAGAAACCTGGTATAGAGGAGACGGACCCACTGGTTGCCCGCTAGGTTACATGTACTAGTCGGTGGCGACCTCTCTCTCTCTCTCTCTCTCTCTCTCTCTCTCTCTCTCTCTCTCTCTCTCTCTCTCTCTCTCTCTCTCTCTCAATCTCTCTCTCTCTCTCTCTCTCTCTCTCTCTCTCTCTCTCTCTCTCTCTCTCTCTCTCTCTCTCCCTCTTTCTCTCCTCCTCCCTCTCTCTCTCTCTCTCTCTCTTCCCCTGCTCCAGCCTCTCTCTCTCTCTCTCTTCCCCTGCTCCAGCCTCTCCTCTCCCCTCTCCAGCCTCTCTCTTCCCTGCTCCAGCCTCTCCAGCCTCTCTCTCTCTCTTTTCCCCTGCTCCAGCCTCTCTCTCCAGCTCCCTTTTCCCCTTTTCCCCTGCTCCAGCCTCTCCCTCTCTCTTCTCCTGCTCCAGCCTCTCTCTCTCTCTTCCCCTGCTCCAGCCTCTCCCTCTCTCCCCCTCTCCCTCTCTCTTCCCCTGCTCCAGCCTCTCTCTCTCTTCCCCTGCTCCAGCCTCTCCCTCTCTCTTCCCCTGCTCCAGCCTCTCCCTCTCTCTTCCCCTGCTCCAGCCTCTCTCCCTCTCTCTTCCCCTGCTCCAGCCTCTCTCTCTCTCTTCCCCTGCTCCAGCCTCTCCCTCTCTCTTTTCCCCTGCTCCAGCCTATCCCTCTCTCTTCCCCTGCTCCAGCCTCCCTGCTCCAGCCTCTCTCTCTCCTGCTCCAGCCTCTCCCTCCCCCTGCTCCAGCCTCTCCCTCTCTCTTCTCCTGCTCCAGCCTCTCCCTCTCTCTTCCCCCCTGCTCCAGCCTCTCCCTCTCTCTTCCCCCCTGCTCCAGCCTCTCCCTCTTCCCCTGCTCCAGCCTCCCCTTCCCCTGCTCCAGCCTCTCCCTCTCTCTTCCCCTCCAGCTCCAGCCTCTCCCCTGCTCTCTCTCTTCCCCTGCTCCAGCCTCTCCCTCTCTCTTCCCCTGCTCCAGCCTCTCTCTCTCTCTTCCCCTGCTCCAGCCTCTCCCTCTCTTCCCCTGCTCTCCCTCTCTCTTCCCCTGCTCCAGCCTCTCCCTCTCTCTTCCCCTGCCTCAGCCTCTCTCTCTTCCCCTACTCCAGCCTCTCCCTCTCTCTTCCCCTGCTCCAGCCTCTCACTCTCTTTTCCCCTGCTCCAGCCTCTCCCTCTCTCTTCCCCTACTCCAGCCTCTCCCTCTCTCTTCCCCTACTCAAGCCTCTCTCTCTCTATTCCCCTGCTCCAGCCTCTCTCTCTTCCCCTGCTCCAGCCTCTCTCTCTCTTCCCCTACTCCAGCCTCTCCCTCTCTCTTCACCTGCTCCAGCCTCTCTCTCTCTCTTCCCCTACTCCCGCCTCTCCCTCTCTCCCCTACTCAAGCCTCTCCCTCTCTATTCCCCTGCTCCAGCCTCTCTCTCTTCCCCTGCTCCAGCCTCTCTCTCTTCCCCTGCTCCAGCCTCTCTCTCTCTTCCCCTACTCCAGCCTCTCCCTCTCTCTTCACCTGCTCCAGCCTCTCTCTCTCTCTTCCCCTACTCCAGCCTCTCCCTCTCTCTTCCCCTGCTCCAGCCTCTCCCTCTCTCTTCCCCTACTCCATCCTCTCTCTCTCTCTTCCCCTACTCCAGCCTCTCCCTCTCTCTCCCCTGCTCCAGCCCTGCTCCAGCCTCTCCCTCTCTCTTCCCCTGCTCCAGCCTCTCCCTCTCTCTTCCCCTACTCCAGCCTCTCTCTCTTCCCCTGCTCCAGCCTCTCCCTCTCTCTTCCCCTGCTCCAGCCTCTCACTCTCTCCCCCTCTCCCTCTCTCTTCCCCTGCTCCAGCCTCTCCCTCTCTCTTCCCCTGCTCCAGCCTCTCCCTCTCTCCCCCTCTCCTCCCTCTCTCTTCCCCTGCTCCAGCCTCTCTCTCTCTTCCCCTGCTCCAGCCTCTCCCTCTCTCTTCCCCTGCTCCAGCCTCTCCCTCTCTCTTCCCCTGCTCCAGCCTCTCCCTCTCTCTTCCCCTACTCCAGCCTCTCTCTCTCTCTTCCCCTGCTCCAGCCTCTCCCTCTCTCTTCCCCTGCTCCAGCCTCTCTCTCTTCCCCTGCTCCAGCCTCTCCCTCTCTCTTCCCCTGCTCCAGCCACTCCCTCTCTCTTCCCCTGCTCCAGCCTCTCCCTCTCTCTTCCCCTACTCCAGCCTCTCTCTCTCTCTTCCCCTACTCCAGCCTCTCTCTCTCTCTTCCCATGCTCCAGCCTCTCCCTCTCTTCCCCTGCTCCAGCATCTCCCTCTCTCTTCCCCTGCTCCAGCCTCTCCCCCCTGCTCCAGCCTCTCTCTCTTCCCCTGCTCCAGCCTCTCCCTCTCTCTTCCCCTGCTCCAGCCTCTCCCTCTCTTTCCCCTGCTCCAACCCCCTGCTCCAGCCTCTCCCTCTCTCTCCCCTGCTCCAGCCTCTCCCTCTCTCTTCCCCTGCTCCAGCCTCTCTCTCTCTCTTCCCCTGCTCCAGCCTCTCCCCCCTCTCTCTTCCCCTGCTCCAGCCCAGCCTCTCCCTCTCTTTCCCCTGCTCCAGCCTCTCCCTCTCTCTTCCCCTACTCCAGCCTCTCTCTCTCTCTTCCCCTACTCCAGCCTCTCTCTCTCTCTTCCCCTGCTCCAGCCTCTCTCTCTCTCTTCCCCTGCTCCAGCCTCTCCCTCTCTCTTCCCCTGCTCCAGCCTCTCCCTCTCTCTTCCCCTGCTCCAGCCTCTCCCTCTCTCTTCCCCTGCTCCAGCCTCTCCCTCTCTCTTCCCCTGCTCCAGCCTCTCCCTCTCTCTTCCCCTGCACCAGCCTCTCCCTCTCTCTTCCCCTGCTCCAGCCTCTCCCTCTCTCTTCCCCTGCTCCAGCCTCTCCCTCTCTCTCTCTATGCCTCAGCCCCGCCGCTGCCTGCAGCCCACCCAAGAAGCAGCCAATGGGACATACATTTGAGAGCTTTACTTACTGCAGATTTAAAACAATCTGCATCTCTAGCTGCCTCCTTCCCTGACTCTCTAGCTCCCTCCTTCCCCTGACTCTCTCTGCTGTTTCTATCTCTCCATCTCTCCCAAGTTCTCTCTTTCTCTAAACCTCCCTCTCCTACTTTCTCTCCTTCTCTTTCTCATTTTCACACTCTCTAAGATGAACTCTATTTCACCCTCTCTCTCTCTATATATATTTTCTTTTTTTTTTCATTTCCAGAAAGAGAATCCGATAATGAAACACAGAGAGAATACAGATGGTAATGCTGTTTCATTATCACTGGGATTCTCTCTATTTCATTCATTACCACTGGGATTCTCTCTGTTTCATTACCACTGGGATTCTCTCTCTGTTTCATTACCACCGGGATTCTCTCTCTGTTTCATTACCACTGGGATTCTCTCTGTTTCATTACCACTGGGATTCTCTCTGTTTCATTACCACTGGGATTCTCTCTCTGTTTCATTACCACTGGGATTCTCTCTCTGTTTCATTACCACTGGGATTCTCTCTGTTTCATTACCACTGGGATTCTCTCTGTTTCATTACCACTGGGATTCTATCTCTGTTTCATTACCACTGGGATTCTCTCTCTGTTTCATTACCACTGGGATTCTATCTCTGTTTCATTACCACTGGGATTCTCTCTGTTTCATTACCACTGGGATTCTCTCTGTTTCATTCATTATCACTGGGATTCTCTCTGTTTCATTACCGCTGGGATTAACTCTATTTCATTCATTACCACTGGGATTCTCTATGTTTCATTACCACTGGGATTCTCTCTCTGTTTCCTTACCACTGGGATTCTCTCTCTGTTTCATTACCTCTGGGATTCTCTCTCTGTTTCATTACCTCTGGGATTCTCTCTCTGTTTCATTACCGCTGGGATTCTCTCTCTGTTTCATTACCACTGGGATTCTCTCTGTTTCATTACCACTGGGATTCTCTCTGTTTCATTACCACTGGGATTCTCTCTCTGTTTCATTACCTCTGGGATTCTCTCTCTGTTTCATTACCGCTGGGATTCTCTCTCTGTTTCATTACCGCTGGGATTCTCTCTCTGTTTCATTACCACTGGGATTCTCTCTCTGTTTCATTACCACTGGGATTCTCTCTGTTTCATTACCACTGGGATTCTCTCTCTGTTTCATTACCACTGGGATTCTCTCTCTGTTTCATTACCTCTGGGATTCTCTCTCTGTTTCATTACCACTGTGATTCTCTCTCTGTTTCATTACCACTGGGATTCTCTCTCTGTTTCATTACCACTGGGATTCTCTCTCTGTTTCATTACCACTGGGATTCTCTCTCTGTTTCATTACCACTGGGATTCTCTCTCTGTTTCATTACCACTGGGATTCTCTCTCTGTTTCATTACCACTGGGATTCTCTTTGTTTCATTACCACTGGGATTCTCTCTGTTTCATTACCACTGGGATTCTCTCTCTGTTTCATTACCACTGGGATTCTCTCTGTTTGATTACCGCTGGGATTCTCTCTATTTCATTCATTACCTCTGGGATTCTCTCTCTGTTTCATTACCACTGGGATTCTCTCTCTGTTTCATTACCACTGGGATTCTCTCTGTTTCATTACCACTGGGATTCTCTCTGTTTCATTACCACTGGGATTCTCTCTCTGTTTCATTATCACTGGGATTCTCTCTGTTTCATTACCACTGGGATTCTCTCTGTTTCATTACCACTGGGATTCTCTATGTTTCATTCATTACCACTGGGATTCTCTCTGTTTCATTCATTACCACTGGGATTCTCTCTCTGTTTCCTTACCACTGGGATTCTCTCTCTGTTTCATTATCACTGGGATTATCTCTATTTCATTCATTACCACTGGGCTTATCTCTATTTCATTCATTACCACTGGGATTCTCTCTCTGTTTCATTTCCACTGGGATTCTCTCTCTGTTTCATTACCTCTGGGATTCTCTCTCTGTTTCATTACCTCTGGGATTCTCTCTCTGTTTCATTACCACTAGGATTCTCTCTCTGTTTCATTACCACTGGGATTCTCTCTGTTTCATTACCACTGGGATTCTCTCTGTTTCATTACCACTGGGATTCTCTCTCTGTTTCATTATCACTGGGATTCTCTCTGTTTCATTACCACTGGGATTCTCTCTGTTTCATTACCACTGGGATTCTCTATGTTTCATTCATTACCACTGGGATTCTCTCTGTTTCATTCATTACCACTGGGATTCTCTCTCTGTTTCCTTACCACTGGGATTCTCTCTCTGTTTCATTATCACTGGGATTATCTCTATTTCATTCATTACCACTGGGCTTATCTCTATTTCATTCATTACCACTGGGATTCTCTCTCTGTTTCATTTCCACTGGGATTCTCTCTCTGTTTCATTACCTCTGGGATTCTCTCTCTGTTTCATTACCTCTGGGATTCTCTCTCTGTTTCATTACCACTGGGATTCTCTCTCTGTTTCATTACCACTGGGATTCTCTCTGTTTCATTACCACTGGGATTCTCTCTGTTTCATTACCACTGGGATTCTCTCTGTTTCATTACCACTGGGATTCTCTCTGTTTCATTACCACTGGGATTCTCTCTGTTTCATTACCACTGGGATTCTCTCTCTATTTCATTACCACTGGGATTCTCTCTGTTTCATTACCTCTGGGATTCTCTCTGTTTTATTCATTACATCAGCAAACCGCTCATCCACATGACTCCATACACGCTGTCTGCCATCTGCCCGGTACAGTAGGTTCCGGGATTCATCCGTGAAGAGCACACTTCTCCAGCATGCCTGTGAGCATCCAAGGTGAGCATTTGCCCACTGAAGTAGGTTACGATGCCGAACTGCAGTCAGGTTAAGTCCCTGGTGAGGATGACGAGGATCTTGATGAGCTTCCATGTGACGGTTTCTGACAGCTTGTGCAGAAATTCTTCGGTTGTACAAACCCACAGTTTCATCAGCTGTCCGGGAGGCTGGTCTTAGACGATGCTGCAGGTGAAGAACCCGGATGTGGTGGCCCTGGGTTGGCGTGGTTACACACGGTCTGAGGTTGTAAGACCGTTGGACATACTGCCAAAACGATGTTGGAGGTTGCTTATGGTAGAGAAATTAACATAACATTCTCTGGCAACAGTTCTGGTGGACATTCCTGCAGTCAGCATGCCAATTGCACGCTCCCTAAAAACTTGAAACATCTGTGGCATAGTGTGGTTTAGAGTGGCCTTTTATTGTCCCAATCTCTAGGTGCACCTGTGTAATGATGCTTTTTAATCATGCTTTTTAATCGGGTTCTTGATATGCCACAGGTGGATGGATTACCTTAGCAAAGGAGAAATGCTCACTAAAAGGAATGCAAACAAATTTGTGCAAAACATTTGAGAGAAATAAGCTTTTTGTGCATATGGAACATTTCTGGGATATTTTATTTCAGCTCATGAAACAAGGGACCAACACTTTACATGTTGCATTCATATTTTGTTCAGTGTAGTTTGAATCACACTAAATGACAATAAACATAAACGTTCAAATGAGTAATCAATCGTTCTATTCTCCTCGAAATCTTCTTGTAAAATCCCCCTCAAATACCAGTGGGATTAGTTGAGCTTTCCTCAGGTGTAGCTTGGTTCTTCTGTGCTGACTGAACACGTCTCTCAAAAAGGAAAATGAGTCCTCGCATGTACAGAACATTCCAAAAAATATTCAGACCCCTTCCCTTTTAACACATTTTTGTTACTTTACTTTACAGCCTTACTCTAAAGTAGATTCAATTGTTTTATTCCCTCATCAATCTACACACAATAACCCTCAATGACATCACAATACCCCATAATGACATCACAATTACACCTCAATGACAAAGCAAAAACAGGTTTTTAGAAATCTTTAGAAATAAATTCTTAATAAAAAACTGAAATATCACGTTTCCATAAGTATTCAGACGCTTTACTCAGTACTTTGTTGAAGCACCTTTGGCAACGATTGCAGCCAAAGTCTTCTTGGTATGAAGCTATAAGCTTGGCACACATGCATTTGGGGAGTTTCCCCGATTCTTCCTTGTAGATCCTCTCAAGTGCTTTCAATTTGGATGGGGAGCGCCGCAGGGCCACTCGGAGACATTCAGAGACTTGTCCCGAAGCGACTCCTGAGTTGTCTTGGCTGTGTGTTTAGGGTCGTTGTCCTATTGGAAGGTGAACCGTCACCCCCAGTATGAGGTCATGAGTGCTCTGGAGCAGGTTTTCATCAAGGATCTCTCTGTACTTTGCTCCATTCATCTTTCCCTAGATCCTGTCTAGTCTCCCAGTCCCTGCCGCTGAAAAACATCCCCACAGCATGATTCTGCCACCACCATGCTTCACCATAGGGATGGTGCCAGGTTTCCTCCAGACGGGACGCTTGTCATTCAGGCTAAAGAGTTCAATCTTGGTTTCATCAGACCGTAGAATCTTGTTTCTCATGGTCTCAGTACTTTAGGTTCCTTTTGGCAAACTCCAAGCAGGCTGTCATGTGCCTTTTACTGAGGAGTGGCTTGCGTCTGGCCACTCTACCATAAAGGCCTGATTTGTGGAGTGCTGCAGAGATGGTTGTCCTTGTGGAAGGTTCTCCCATCTAGACAGAGGAACTCTGGAGCTCTGTCAGAGTGAACACAGGTTGCTTGGACACCTTCCTAACCAAAGGCCCTTCTCCCCAGATTGCTCAGTTTGGCCGGGCGGACAGTTCTAGGAAAGGTCTTGGTAGTTCCAAACTTTTTCCATTTAACAATGATGAAGGCCACTGTGATCTAATCAATTGAATTTACCACAGGTGGACTCCAATCAAGTTGTGGAAACATCTCAAGGATGATCAATAGAAACAGGATGGGAAAATGGTCTGAATACTTATGTAAATAAGATATTTCTGTTTGTTTTTTTATTTAAAAAATTCTATTTTTTTTTATACATTTGCTAAAATGTCTAAAAACCGGTTTGCGCTTTGCCATTATGGGGTATTGTGTGTGTATTGATGAGGGGGAGGGGGACGACGACGACAATTTAATTAATTTTTGAGCAAGGCTGTAACGTAACAAAATGTGGAGAAAGTCAAGGGGTCTGAATACTTTCCGAATGCACTGTACATGCAATTTCTTGCCAGCTGCCCACCATTAACAAGTGTTGACACCTCAGTACCCATACCCAAACTTGTTTTTCTTCCCACAATGCAGTGCATTTCAAATGCTCTTCGCTTGATGCGTGCCTCGCCAAACCTTTGGTCCTATCAATAGCATGCTTCCTGTTAGAACAGTTAGAATACCCAGAAGGCCTTTTCTGCTAAATGCAGCTTGGGTGAAGGCCTTTTCTGCTAAATGCAGCTTGGGTGAAGGTCTTTTCTGCTAAATGCAGCTTGGGTGAAGGCCTTTTCTGCTAAATGCAGCTTGGGTGAAGGCCTTTTCTGCTAAATGCAGTTTGGGTGAAGGCTTTTCTGCTAAATGCAGCTTGGGTGAAGGCCTTTTCTGCTAAATGCAGTTTGGGTGAAGGCCTTTTCTGCTAAATTCAGCTTGGGTGATGTCCTTTTCTGCTCAATTCCGCATCTGCAGCAACCGAGTGTTCCAGCCACTCTCTTCCTATGATCCAGTTGCTATTAAATTAACGTTTTTGGAAAGAAAACCTGCGGCTGGAGTAGGATTCTAGGCTAACCTGGGCTGGCTCCTCTGTTCCAAGATCGTCAGGAACAGTCGGAGGTGGAGGGGACTATGGTACCATTATCCTGGTGCTGCTTGTGGAAGAGGTGGTAGGCTCTGCACACGGAGCTAGCTGGAGCTCGGCGGTATCACCACTGCTGGGCATGGCAGTATCACCACTGCTGGGCATGGCAGCATTACCACTGCTGGGCATGGCAGTATCACCGCTGCTGGGCATGGCAGTATGACCGCTGATGGGCTTGGCAGTATCACCGCTGCTGGGCATGGCAGTATCACCACTGCTGGGCATGGCAGTATCACCACTGCTGGGCATGGCAGTATCACCGCTGATGGGCTTGGCAGTATCACCGCTGCTGGGCATGGCAGTATCACCGCTGCTGGGCATGGCAGTATCACCGCTGATGGGCATGGCAGTATCACTGCTGATGGGCATGGCAGTATCACCACTGCTGGGCATGGCAGTATCACCGCTGATGGGCTTGGCAGTATGACCGCTGATGGGCTTGGCAGCGGCCTCAGTGGTTTGATGCTGCTGCTCATCACTGTCCTTCAGGTTTGTTTCGGTACTTTGGCGAAGCCAATTTTTAGATATCCATCGTGGCAGTGGCTAAATAGACTAAGGCTAATAACACTAATGTTTTTTTTTACAGCTAGCTAAGAAGATAACTTCTTAGCTAGCTGTAAACTTTGTACTTTGTACTCAACTTGGTATGGTGAGGGGCTTGAGGCAGAGTTAGGGGAAGCTGCTTCAATGGTAAAAGTTGACCCCGCCCTTATAAATCAAAATCAAAAATGACAGGTGGAAGCTTATCACATTATTTACTTCACCTACCACTGATGAGTAGCCTTTTCCCCCCGCATTTTATGGAAACCAAAAGGAGTCTAACCGCCCAAGTGGTTTATCCTAGTCCCCCTACACACACCGCACTCTGTTCCTTGTGCTGACGGCGCAGTGGGATACACATTTTGCTACAACTGAAGGGGCACAAGTTTTAACTAAGGGCACTATAAGCCCCCTTTTGGCCCCTCGTGGAGCCGCTCTACAGTCAGTTGTAGTAAGCAGTAGGAATCTTGTGGACATTACTTCATACTGACGGCTCTCCACAGTGACCTCTAACCCACAGGGGATTGATGTCTCCATTTACTGGCACTTAGTCGCGTGTCTGTACAATACCTTACTTCCGACACTGCTAACGATGGACTGGTTGTCTGAACAGACCAAAACTCAATTTATGACTTGTTTGGGGTGACTGTGCTCGTGGCATTTTAGTTGTCACGTGTGTGTGTGTGTGTGTGTGTGTGTGTGTGTGTGTGTGTGTGTGTGTGTGTGTGTGTGTGTGTGTGTGTGTGTGTGTGTGTGTGTGTGTGTGTGTGTGTGTGTGTGTGTGTGTGTGTGTGTGTGTGTGTGTGTGTGTGTGTGTGTGTGTGTGTGTGTCCTTTTGCTTATGACATTAATCTGTATACACCTCGTAACATATCTATTCATGTGTGTCACTTCGAACATTACTCTATAAACACTTTGTAAATGATCTATGATTACTTTATGATAACCTGTGTGCTGATTTGGTCTGATTTAAGTGGGGTGCGATCATGGGATGACTGTCTCAAACAGCTACTCGTTTTGTACCCAACAACATATTAAAAAGGTAATATTTTTACTATTGTTCACTGAAAAAGTGAATCAATATGAACTACAGTAGTACTAAAAGGATATGCATATGAAAATGAGACAAAGCCACACACTAAAAACAAATGGTTCTATATAATGTACCAAATCAGTTATTTTTTTGGCTTGTTACCATAGCGGATCCTTTTTGGTACTATATAGAGCCTATATTTTCAAAGTTCTATAAAGAACCATGCTCATAAAGTTCTAAAGGTAACCTGTATGGTGCTACAAAGAACCCTTTCCTAAGGTTCTATAAAGAACCCTTTCCTAAGGTTCTATAAAGAACCCTTCCTAAGGTTCTATAAAGAACCATAAAAAAAATGGTTATATACAACACAAAGAAAAGGTTCCGTTATGGTTACAACCCTTTTTGGGGCTTTATAAAACCATTTAAGAACATTTATGGAGAATGGTTCTATAAAGAACCCAGGTTTGTGTCTGCATAGAAATGTCTTGGGCAGGCCGCCCAAGTGTTTTGTTGGGCTGCCTATGTCCAAACAGGAATCATTTTCGGGATGGGAAAACATTTTTTTGTGTAAACTTAAACAACTAAAACCAGATATAAAGTATGTAGAAGAGATAATGGACCTATATATTTTTCAATAAAATCATCTTTGAGAACTAACTTTTGGATTTTATTATAATGTTTGAGTCACTCAGATAACATAAGCCATGGAAAAAATGTGTAAAATTGCAGGAAATTAGCTTTAAAACAGCAATATTTTGTCACTACGTCCAACAGGAGGGCCTAATATTTTGTCACTACGTCCAACAGGAGGGCCTAATATTTTGTCACTACGCCCAACAGGAGGGCCTAATATTTTGTCACTACGTCCAACAGGAGGGCCTAATATTTTGTCACTACGCCCAACAGGAGGGCCTAATATTTTGTCACTACGCCCAACAGGAGGGCCTAATATTTTGTCACTACGTCCAACAGGAGGGCCTAATATTTTGTCACTACGTCCAACAGGAGGGCCTAATATTTTGTCACTACGCCCAACAGGAGGGCCTAATATTTTGTCACTACGCCCAACAGGAGGGCCTAATATTTTGTCACTACGTCCAACAGGGGCCTAGGGCCTAATATTTTGTCACTACGTCACTACGTCCAACAACAGGAGGGCCTAATATTTTGTCACTACGTCCAACAGGAGGGCCTAATATTTTGTCACTAAACAGGAGGGCCTATTTTTGGTCAACGAACAGGAGGGCCTAATATTTTGTCACTATTAATATTTTGTCACTACGTCCAACAGGAGGGCCCCACCACCCCCACCACACACCCCACCTAAGCCTGTCACGCCTTATTCATTGTATTTTGTGTGTTCGTTATATATTTGTTCAGGCCAGGGTGTGACATGGGTTTATTGTGTTGTCGTATTGGGGTTTTTGTAGGCATTGGGATTGTGGTTGATTAGGGGTGTGTCTAGTTTAGGCTTGGCTGCCTGAGGTGGTTCTCAATCAGAGTCAGGTGATTCTTGTTGTCTCTGATGGGGAACCGTATTTAGGTAGCCTGTGTTTCACTGTGTATTTCGTGGGTGATTGTTCCCATCTCTGTGTAGTTTCACCAGATAGGCTGTAATTAGGTTTCACGTTCCGTTTGTTGTTTTTGTATTTATTAAGTTATTTCATGTATCGTCATTTGTTTCATTAAAGACATGAGTAACCACCACGCTGCAGTTCGGTCCGACTCTCTTTCGACAAACGAAGAACGTCGTTACAAAGCCCCATTTTGGTCCAGAAGAGACCCTGGAACCTTTCTCAATATCAAAAGCACACAGGTGGGGGTTCCTGAGCAGAGAACTGAGAACCACTGATTAAGTCAACAGTTCTCAATTGACACAAGGCCATATGTGAGTCTTTCACAAGACACCATTACTGGCCATAGTCGTAGATAATACACATACTTCTGTATGTGTGATATTTACTGTTCATTTAGATTGTTTTTCACTCTATATATTCACTTTATATATTATCTACCTCACTTGCTTTAGCAATGTTAACACATGTTTCCCATGCCAATAAAGCCCTTGAATTGAATTGAATTGATAACATGTACTGGCGTGACAAAACTGGAATCACACTGTCATCCACGATTGCACAAAAAGAGCTGTGTGCAAACCACGACCTACAAAATGCTAACGAGCCACCGTCCCTACATTTTAACTGTCACTATCACCTTTTGTGAATCGCAAAGAACCATTAAAGGGCTCATTATGGTTCCACATAGAACCATCACCTTTCCCAAAGAACCATTAAAGGGCTCATTATGGTTCCAAATAGAACCATCACCTTTAACAAAGAACAATTAAAGGGCTCATTATGGTTCCACATAGAACCATCACCTTTCCCACCTTTCCCAAAGAACCATTAAAGGGCTCATTATAGTTCCACATAGAACCATCACCTTTCCCAAAGAACCATTAAATGGCTCATTATGGTTCCCCATAGAACCATCACCTTTCCCAAAGAACCATTAAAGGGCTCATTATGGTTCCACATAGAACCATCACCTTTAACAAAGAACCATTAAAGGGCTCATTATGGTTCCACATAGAACCATCACCTTTCCCAAAGAACCATTAAAGGGCTCATTATGGTTCAACATAGAACCATCACCTTTCCCAAAGAACCATTAAAGGGCTCATTATGGTTCCACATAGAACCATCAACTTTCCCAAATAACAAATAAAGGGCGCATTATGGTTCCACATAGAACCATCACCTTTCCCAAATAACCATTAAAGGGCTCATTATGGTTCCACATAGAACCATCACCTTTCACAAAGAACCATTAAAGGGCTCATTATGGTTCCACATAGAACCATCACCTTTCCCAAAGAACCATTAAAGGGCTCATTACGGTTCCACATAGAACCATCGCCTTTCCCAAAGAACCATTAAAGGGCTCATTATAGTTCCCCAAAGAACCCTTGAGGAACACTCGTTTCATAGTGTGCAGAGACCGAGAGACTGAGACAGAAAGAGACATTGAGTGACATACATATAGATACCTGCCAAAATAAAGGAAATCCCAACATAGTGTTTTAATAGGGCGTTGTGCCCTGGTGAGGACAGACTCTTCTTCCTGTATTCAGGGTGTGGAACTGGGTTTGCTGAGGTCTGTTTAAGAATCAGAAGCTCTGCCGGCCAACTCCCTCCCTGCTCTGGCTCTGGATCCTTATCTCTCTGCTGTGACACGCAATGTGGTAACCGCCAGCCGAGGAGTGTGTGTGTGTACGTGTGTGTGTGTGTGTGTGTGTGTGTGTGTGTGTGTGTGTGTGTGTGTGTGTGTGTGTGTGTGTGTGTGTGTGTGTGTGTGTGTGTGTGTGTGTGTGTGTGTGTGTGTGTGTGTGTGTGTGTGTGTGTGTGTGTGTGTGTGTGTGTGTGTGTCTGTGTGTGTGTGTGTGTGTGTGTGTGTGTGTGTGTGTGTGTGTGTGTGTGTGTGTGTGTGTGTGTGTGTGTGTGTGTGTGTGCGCGCGCGCGTGTGTGCGCGTGTGTGTGTGTACATGAGGCTCCTTCCAATTCCACTGCATGGAAGTCGGAAATAATTGTTCCAACAATAAAATGTAATAGCTTATCACATAAAAGCTGTGGAAATGAAGTGGACTGTGTATTAATTAACTTATTGCCTTCTCTACTGAAAGTTAAACTGGAGTGTGTGTTTACATGAGGTAGGTGGAGATGAAGAGAAGAAGAGGACAGAACCCTCAGAACATCAGAGTGTTCTAATGACGGAACCCAAACGCACGGTGGCCATGGAAACCAGAGGAAATAATAAACAACGCCTGCTCTTCTCTTTCAGTCTTCAGAGAGTAGGACGACACCGTGTGAGTCATCATTCCATGAGAGAACACACACAGACACACACACACACACATGCACAAACAAACACGCTCCAAGATGAGGTATAATGTTTACATCTGCCTGTCGATGTGAATGACGTACTGACTAATGAAAACAGCATTTAAAACACAGACCTCTTGAGAGATGAGGACTCATGGTTAACCTACAAATATTAATCCAATTCAACCATTTAGATTTGCTTGTTTACCTCACTTGAATGTAAAAAAAAAATTACATTATAATATGTACACATTAAATGAGATTGAAATGAAACCATGAAGGCCTATACATGTGATACATTGTGCCATAACCGAGTAAAATACAGGTTAAATTAAACACTAAAAACAACCAAGATAATGGTTGATATAGATCAATGATGACCCATTTAACCTGCCTCTCAACGCAAGTCAATGCAAGTTGTGATCTGAAGACAATAGCTTGGCAAGCGATCTCCTCCTCTCCTCTCATCTTCATCACACACATATAGTGTTTCACTTTTCTTTTATCCAGTCTAGTCTATCACCCACCCCCCCACCCCCATACATCCACTAACTATAACATGTAGCCTGTAGACCCTACCAAGACCTAAGATAACACAACAGGAAATGAGCACAGATCACTGTGGCATACGACTCCAGTGTGTGTGTGTCCTCACCTGTTTCCCATTACCACCCGCTTTATTTTAATATCTACCACATGAGACGTCAGCAGCCTGACTCCCTCTCTCTCCCTCCGTCTCCCGGTTCGCCACCATCATTTGAAGGCCTAGTGGATCAGAGAGAAGAGGTGGATCCTTCTCTTACTGTCAGCAGCTCTCTCTCTCTCTCTCCTTCTCCCTCTTTACCACACTCTCCCTCCCTCCCTCCCTCTCCACCCCCCCTCTCCCACTCCTTCTCCCTATTTACCTCTCTCTCTCCCTCCATCTCTCTCCATCCCCATCTCTCTCTCTCTCCACCCCCTCTCTCCCACTCCTTCTCCCTATTTACCTCTCTCTCACCCTCCAACTCTCTCCATCCGCATCTCTCTCTCTCTCTCCCTCCATCTCTCTCCACCCCCCTCTCTCAATTCTTCTCCCTCCATCTCTCTCCATCCCCATCTCTCTCGCTCCCTCCATCTCTCCATTACCCGCTCTCTCCTTACCCTCCCTCTCCCTCTATCTCTCTCCACCCCTCTCTCCCTTCTCCCTCCCCTCTTCTCCCCTCCATTCTCCATCCGCCCCTCTCTCTCCCTCCAACTCTCTCCATCCTCAATTCTTCTCCCTCCATCTCTCTCCATCCCCATCTCTCTCCTCCCTCCATCTCTCCATTACCCGCTCTCTCCAACCCTTCTCCCTCTCTCTCTCCACCCCTCTCCATCCCTCCCTATCCCCTCTCTCTCCCCTCCAACTCTCTCCATCCATCTCTCTCCACCCCCTCTCTCAATTCTTCTCCCTCCATCCCCATCTCTCTCCCTCCCTCCATCTCTCTCCACCCTCCCTCTCTCTCTCTCTCTCTCTCCACCCTCTCAACTGAACTACTACACCACACCTTGGGATGAGGATATGTAAATGTAAAGACATTTAACTGCACCAATCACCCAGCAGTGAAAACAGATATTTCCCCTGAATATGAATGAATGCCATTCTGTGTGATCCATTCTGTGTGAATGCCATTCTGTGTGACCCATTCTGTGTGATCCATTCTGTGTGAATGCCATTCTGTGTGAATGCCATTCTGTGTGACCCATTCTGTGTGACCCATTCTGTGTGACCCATTCTGTGTGTCCCATTCTGTGTGTCCCATTCTGTGTGTCCCATTCTGTGTGACCCATTCCGTGTGACCCATTCTGTGTGAATGCCATTCTGTGTGACCCATTCTGTATGACCCATTCTGTGTGAATGAACCTTTTAATGCCGTTGTCCTGTTGCGTTAACCAACTACTTAGTAAAGTCAAGCTCCTCCCCCCACTCGTATCCTCCTTGAAGTAGATAATAAACAAAAGTGAAATAAACAATCAAAAATGAACAGTAAACATTACACTCACAGAAGTTTCAAAAGAATAAAGACATTTCAAATGTCATATTATTTCTACAGTCTTGTAACAATGTTTAAATAGTTAAAGAACAAAAGGGTAAATAAATAAGCATAAAATATGAGTTGTATTTACAATGGTGTTTGTTCTTCACTGGTTAACCTTTTCTTGTGGCAACAGGTCACAAATGTTGACGCTGTGATGGCAGATAGATTTGGGAGTTTATCGAAATTGAGTTTGTTTTCAAATTCTTTGTGGGTTTGTGTAATCTGAGGGAAATATGTATCTCTAATATGAGATTGGGTAGTGCAGCTCAGTTTCCACCTCATATTGTGGGCAGTGAGCACATAGACTGTCTGCCCTTGAGAGCCAGGTCTGCATATGGCGGCCTTTCCTCAATAGCAAGGCTATGCTCACGGAGTCTGTATATAGTAAAAACTTTCCTTAAGTTTGGGTCAGTCACAGTGGTCAGGTATTCTGCCATGAAAACAATATGGGGATGAGGTAGGTAGATTGGATGGGCTATTTACAGATGGGCTATGTACAGCTGCAGCGATTGGTTAGCTGCTCAGATATGTTGATGTTGTACACTGAGGATATTCTTGCAGAATTCTGCGTGCAGAGTCTCAATTTGGTGTTTGTCCCATTTTGTGAAGTCTTGGTTGGTGAGCGGAACCCAGACCTCACAACCATAAAGAGCAATGTGTTCTATAACTGATTCAAGTATTTTTAGCCAGATCTTAATTGGTATATCGAATTTTATGTTCCTTTTTTATGGCATAGAAGGCCCTTCTTGCCTTGTCTCTCAGATCGTTCACAGCTTTGTGGAAGTTACCTGTGGCGCTGATGTTTAGGCCGAGGTATGTGTCGTGTTTTGTGTGCTCTAGCAATTCGGGAAGGGAAAGTGGGATACCTAGTCAGTTATACAACAGAAAGGAAAGGGGGATACCTAGTCAGTTGTACAACTGAATGCCTTCAACTGAAATGTGTTTAAAACGCATTTAACCCCTCTGAATCAGAGAGGTGCGAGGCTCTGCAATAATCGACATCCTTGTCTTCAGTGCCCAGGGAACAGTGGGTTAACTGCCTTGCTCAAGGACAGAAGGACAGATTTTTACCTTGTCAGCTCAGGGATTCAATCCAGCAACCTTTGAGTTACTGGCCCAATGCTCTAACCACTAGGTGCTGGCAACTGGACCTTTTCTGGAACGCCATTATTTCGGTCTTATTGAGATTTACTGTCAGGGCCCAGGTCTGTCAGGGCCCAGGTCTGTCAGGGTCCAGGTCTGTCAGGGTCCAGGTCTGTCAGGGCCCAGGTCTGTCAGGGCCCAGGTCTGTCAGGGCCAAGGTCTGTCAGGGCCCAGGTCTGTCAGGGCCCATGTCTGTCAGGGCCCATGTCTGATAGAATCTGTGCATAATATCTAGGGGCTGTAGGCCCTCCTTGGTTGGGGACAGAAACACCAGATAATCTGTAAACAGTAGACATTTGACTTCAGATTCTAGTAGGGTGAGGCCGGGTGCTGCAGACAGATCTACTGCCCTCGCCAGTTCGTTGATATATATGTTGAAGAGGTTGGGGCTTAAGCTGCATCCCTGTCTCACCCCATGGCCCTGTGGGAAGAAATGTGTTTTTCGCCAATTTTAACAGCACACTTGTTGTTTGTGTACATGTATTTTATAATGTCGTATTATTTTCCTCCCAACACCACTTTCCATCTATTTGTATATCAGGCCCTCATGACAAATTGAGTGAAAAGCTATTTTGAAATCAACAAAGCATGAGAAGACTTTGTTTTGTTTTGTGTGTTTGTCAGTTAAGGTGAGCAGGGTGAATGCTTGGTCTGTCATACGATAATTTGGTAAAAAGCCAATTTGACATTTGCTCAGTACATTTTTTTCACTGAGGAAATTAATAGTCTGCTGTTAATGATACTGCAGAGGATTTCGCCAAGGTTACTGTTGATGCATATCCCACAGTAGTTTGTTGGGGTCAAATCAAATCAAATCAATGGGTCAAATTTGTCTCCACTTTTGTGGATTGGGGTTATCAGTCCTTGGTTCCAAATATTGGGGAAGCTGCCAGAGCTGAGGATGATGTCACCTTAACAGTTTATTAAGTATAGCCAATTGGAATTTGTGGTCTGTATATTTTATCATTTCATTGAGGATACCATCAGCACCACAGGCATTTTTGGGTTGGAGGGTTTGTATTTTGTCCTGTAGTTAATTAATTCAATGTAATTGGATAATCCAGTGGGTTCTGGTAGTCTTTAATAGTTGATTCTAAGATTTGTATTTGATCATGTATATATTTTTGCTGTTTGTTCTTTGTTATAGAACCAAAAAGACTGGAAAAGAGGTTTACCCATACATCTCCTTTTTGGATAGATAAATCTTCGTGTTGTTGTTTGTTTAGTGTTTTCCAATTTTCCCAGAAGTGGTCAGATTCTATGGATTCTTCATGTACATTGAGCTGATTTCTGACGTGCTGTTCCTTCTTTTTCCGTAGTGTATTTCTGTATTGTTTTAGTGATTCATCATAGTGAAGCCGTAGGCTCATGTTTTCTGGGTCTCTATGTTTTTGTTTGGTTAGGTTTCTCAATTTCTTTCTTAGATTTTTTCATTCTTCAACAAACCATATGTCATTGTTCTTCACTGTCTTCAGTTTTCTGTTTGAAAATGTTAGATTTGAGTTAGAGGTCAAATATACTATTTAGGTTTTCTACTTGCCATTCTGGGATTTGATAGTGAAGCTGAGAGGTCAAATATACTGTTAAGATTTTCTACTGCCAAGTTTACACCTTCACTGTTACAGTGGAATGTTTTGTCCAGGAAATTGTCTAGAAGGGAATGAATTTGTTGTTTCCTCATTTTTTTGGTAGGTTTCCACACTACTTTCCTTTCATTTATAGCATTTCTTAATGTTATTCAGTTCCTTTGGCACTGATGCCTCATGATTGAGTATTGCTCTGTTCAAGTAGACTTGCTGTGATCTGATAGAGGTGTCAGTGGGCTGACTGTGAACGCTCTTAGAGACTCTGAGTTGTGTTCAGCGGTAAAGTAGTCTACAGTACTACTAATCGGAATGGCCGATTAATTAGGGCCGATTTCAAGTTTTCGTAACAATCGGAAACCGGTCATTTTGGACGCCAATTTTTTATTTATTTATTCTTTATTTAACTAGGCAAGTCAGTTAAGAACACATTCTTATTTTCAATGATGGCCTAGGAACGAACGGTGGGTTGACTGCCTTGTTCAGGGGCAGAATGACAGATTTTTACCTTGTCAGCTCAGGGATTCAATCTTGCAACCTTACGGTTAACTAGTCCAACGCTCTAACCACCTGCCTCACGAGGAGCCCGCCTGTTACGCGAATGCAGTAATAAGCCAAGGTAAGTTGCTAGCTAGCATTAAACTTAATCAATCATAATCACTAGTTATAACTAGACATGGGTGATGATATTACTAGTTTATCTAGCGTGTCCTGCGTTGCATATAATCGATGTGGTGCGCATTCGCGAAAAAGGACTGTCGTTGCTCCAACGTGTATCTATCTAACCATAAACACCAATGCATTTCTTAAAATCGATACACAGAAGTAGATATTTTTAAACCTGCATATTTAGCTAAAAGAAATCCAGGTTAGCAGGCAATATTAACTAGGTGAAATTGTGTCTGGATTTTTTTTGAAAATAAATAAATTAAAAATCCTACAATGTGATTTACTGGAATTTTTTTCTTCTCATTTTGTCTGTCATAGTTGAAGTGTACCTATGATGAAAATCACAGGCCTCTCTCATCTTTTTAAGTGGGAGAACTTGCACAATTGGTGGTTGACTAAATACTTTTTTGCCCCACTGTATAAGAACACACACATCCATGTAATAGTGCCAGACATGCACACAAACATATACAGTTGGCATTGCTGTTATGATTTCACTTGTCCTTGATGTCCTTTGTTTTAATGTTATTTTTTATATTTTTTTTGCATTGTTGTTGTTTGCTGTTTTCTTCTGTATTTTCCTTTTTTCTCTTTAGTTCATTCTCTTGGTTGTTGGTGCATTGGGTGGTTCTTGGAGGTGGGGAATGGAATTAATTGTATTTTTTATTTTTTTCCTGGGGGGGGGGTCTCGAATGGTTGAGGGACAGCTATTGGGGAACTGTGGGGGAATCTTGAAGGGTTCGGGTTCACGTTTTTTGGCCTGGTGGGAGATCTGTCAACGTGCCCTTGAGCAGGGCATTGACCCTGGATGCTTCTGTGTGTCTCACTGAATGGGAGTCTGTTGGATGACTGGTATGATGTAGTTATTGGATGACTGGTATGATGTAGTTGTTGGATGACTGGTATGATGTAGTGGTTGGATGACTGGTGTGATGTAGTTGTTGGATGACTGGTATGATGTAGTTATTGGATGACTGGTATGATGTAGTTATTGGATGACTGGTATGATGTAGTTATTGGATGACTGGTATGATGTAGTGGTTGGATGACTGGTGTGATGTAGTGGTTGGATGACTGGTGTGATGTAGTGGTTGGATGACTGGTATGATGTAGTGGTTGGATGACTGGTATGATGTAGTGGTTGGATGACTGGTATGATGTAGTGGTTGGATGACTGGTGTGATGTAGTGGTTGGATGACTGGTATGATGTAGTTATTGGATGACTGGTATGATGTAGTGGTTGGATGACTGGTGTGATGTAGTTATTGGATGACTGGTATGATGTAGTTGTTGGATGACTGGTATGATGTAGTTATTGAATAGGAATCAGTTGAATGACTGGTATGATGTAGTTATTGGATGACTGGTATGATGTAGTTATTGAATGGGAGTCTGTTAGATGACTGGTATGATGTAGTTATTGAATAGGAATCAGTTGAATGACTGGTATGATGTAGTTATTGAATAGGAATCAGTTGAATGACTGGTATGATGTAGTTATTGGATGACTGGTATGATGTAGTGGTTGGATGACTGGTATGATGTAGTTGTTGGATGACTGGTATGATGTAGTTGTTGGATGACTGGTATGATGTAGTTGTTGGATGACTGGTATGATGTAGTTGTTGGATGACTGGTATGATGTAGTTATTGAATAGGAATCAGTTGAATGACTGGTATGATGTAGTTATTGGATGGGAGTCTGTTAGATGACTGGTATGATGTAGTTATTGAATAGGAATCAGTTGAATGACTGGTATGATGTAGTTATTGGATGACTGGTATGATGTAGTTATTGAATGGGAGTCTGTTAGATGACTGGTATGATGTAGTTATTGAATAGGAATCAGTTGAATGACTGGTATGATGTAGTTATTGAATAGGAATCAGTTGAATGACTGGTATGATGTAGTTATTGGATGACTGGTATGATGTAGTGGTTGGATGACTGGTATGATGTAGTTGTTGGATGACTGGTATGATGTAGTTGTTGGATGACTGGTATGATGTAGTTGTTGGATGACTGGTATGATGTAGTTGTTGGATGACTGGTATGATGTAGTTGTTGGATGACTGGTATGATGTAGTTGTTGGATGACTGGTATGATGTAGTTGTTGGATGACTGGTATGATGTAGTTATTGGATGACTGGTATGATGTAGTGGTAGGATGACTGGTATGATGTAGTGGTAGGATGACTGGTATGATGTAGTGGTTGGATGACTGGTATGATGTAGTGGTTGGATGACTGGTATGATGTAGTGGTTGGATGACTGGTATGATGTAGTTGTTGGATGACTGGTATGATGTAGTTGTTGGATGACTGGTATGATGTAGTTGTTGGATGACTGGTATGATGTAGTTGTTGGATGACTGGTATGATGTAGTTATTGAATAGGAATCAGTTGAATGACTGGTATGATGTAGTTATTCGATGGGAGTCTGTTAGATGACTGGTATGATGTAGTTATTGAATAGGAATCAGTTGAATGACTGGTATGATGTAGTTATTGGATGACTGGTATGATGTAGTTATTGAATGGGAGTCTGTTAGATGACTGGTATGATGTAGTTATTGAATAGGAATCAGTTGAATGACTGGTATGATGTAGTTATTGAATAGGAATCAGTTGAATGACTGGTATGATGTAGTTATTGGATGACTGGTATGATGTAGTGGTTGGATGACTGGTATGATGTAGTTGTTGGATGACTGGTATGATGTAGTTGTTGGATGACTGGTATGATGTAGTTGTTGGATGACTGGTATGATGTAGTGGTTGGATGACTGGTATGATGTAGTGGTTGGATGACTGGTATGATATAGTTGTTGGATGACTGGTATGATGTAGTTATTGGATGACTGGTATGATGTAGTGGTTGGATGACTGGTATGATGTAGTTGTTGGATGACTGGTATGATGTAGTTGTTGGATGACTGGTATGATGTAGTTATTGGATGACTGGTATGATGTAGTGGTAGGATGACTGGTATGATGTAGTGGTTGGATGACTGGTATGATGTAGTGGTTGGATGACTGGTATGATGTAGTGGTTGGATGACTGGTATGATGTAGTTGTTGGATGACTGGTATGATGTAGTTGTTGGATGACTGGTATGATGTAGTTGTTGGATGACTGGTATGATGTAGTTATTGAATAGGAATCAGTTGAATGACTGGTATGATGTAGTTATTGGATGGGAGTCTGTTAGATGACTGGTATGATGTAGTTATTGAATAGGAATCAGTTGAATGACTGGTATGATGTAGTTATTGGATGACTGGTATGATGTAGTTATTGAATGGGAGTCTGTTAGATGACTGGTATGATGTAGTTATTGAATAGGAATCAGTTGAATGACTGGTATGATGTAGTTATTGAATAGGAATCAGTTGAATGACTGGTATGATGTAGTTATTGGATGACTGGTATGATGTAGTGGTTGGATGACTGGTATGATGTAGTTATTGAATAGGAATCAGTTGAATGACTGGTATGATGTAGTTATTGAATAGGAATCAGTTGAATGACTGGTATGATGTAGTTATTGGATGACTGGTATGATGTAGTGGTTGGATGACTGGTATGATGTAGTTGTTGGCTGACTGGTATGATGTAGTTGTTGGATGACTGGTATGATGTAGTTGTTGGATGACTGGTATGATGTAGTTGTTGGATGACTGGTATGATGTAGTTATTGAATAGGAATCAGTTGAATGACTGGTATGATGTAGTTATTGGATGACTGGTATGATGTAGTTATTGGATGACTGGTATGATGTAGTTGTTGGATGACTGGTATGATGTAGTTATTGAATGGGAGTCTGTTAGATGACTGGTATGATGTAGTTATTGGATGACTGGTATGATGTAGTTATTGGATGACTGGTATGATGTAGTTATTGGATGACTGGTATGATGTAGTTGTTGGATGACTGGTATGATGTAGTTGTTGGATGACTGGTATGATGTAGTTATTGAGCGGCTTCACTGCAAGTATATTGTATGTTTCGAATATTCATTAAACAAATATTTATTTAAAAAAAAGTTTTTTTAAGAATATGCATATCCTAGCTTCAGGTCCTGAGCTACAAGAAGTTCAATTTGTGTATGTCATTTTAGGCTATTTTTTTTTTAAGAGTCTGATCCTTAGTAAGGGGGATTCTAGTGGGGAGGGGGGGGTATAGAAGGACATTTTTTCAGTTGAGATCATTTCATTTTGAATTTCTAAACAAATACATTTTTTTCCTGTTTTGATTAATTTAATAAAGTGAGTTAGGTCTGCTCTATACGAAATTAGCATACCCCCTGAGTCCCTTCAACTGTTTCACATCTGGTAGTCTGGTGGAATGGAAAAGCAGCTCTCTGTAACCTAGAGGACAACCAGTGAGTCCATCTCCTCTATACCACCCACCTGGTAGTGTGGTGGATGGGACTACCAGCTCTCTGTAACCTAGAGGGCAACCAGTGGGTCCATCTCCTCTATACCACCCACCTGGTAGTGTGGTGGATGGGACTACCAGCTCTCTGTAACCTAGAGGACAACCAGTGGGTCCGTCTCCTCTATACCACCCACCTGGTAGTTTGGTGGATGGGACTACCAGCTCTCTGTAACCTAGAGGACAACCAGTGGGTCCATCTCCTCTATACCACCCACCTGGTAGTTTGGTGGATGGGACTACCAGCTCTCTGTAACCTAGAGGACAACCAGTGGGTCCATCTCCTCTATACCACCCACCTGGTAGTGTGGTGGATGGGACTACCAGCTCTCTGTAACCTAGAGGACAACCAGTGGGTCCATCTCCTCTATACCACCCACCTGGTCGTTTGGTGGATGGGACTACCAGCTCTCTGTAACCTAGAGGGCAACCAGTGGGTCCATCTCCTCTATACCACCCACCTGGTAGTGTGGTGGATGGGACTACCAGCTCTCTGTAACCTAGAGGACAACCAGTGGGTCCATCTCCTCTATACCACCCACCTGGTAGTTTGGTGGATGGGACTACCAGCTCTCTGTAACCTAGAGGACAACCAGTGGGTCCATCTCCTCTATACCACCCACCTGGTAGTGTGGTGGATGGGACTACCAGCTCTCTGTAACCTAGAGGACAACCAGTGGGTCCATCTCCTCTATACCAGGTTTGACACTGTCTGTTTTTCCAATTTCTTTGATGAAGTCCAAGTTCCTGCTCTTTAGGCTAAAGGCAGATGACCTCAGGCCTGCACCACACACCGCTGGATATTCTATTCCTTCCCTCCCCTCGCCCTCTCTCCCACTCCTTCCCTCCCTCCTCCACCTGAGGCAGACGAACGACACAAGCCTCTGTCATCAAGGTTTTATGGTGAAGAGGTTAATATGATGAGTTAGTATGCAGATGATCTTTGCACATGAAGTTGAGTAGGTATTCAAGGAATGTGATCAATGACTTGGTCATTATATGAGAGCAAGCAAAACAAACTGGAACAACAGCTATCCATTGATTGACAGGAGCCATTCAATGAGGTAGAAAAAGAGAGAGAGAGACAGAGAACAAGACACAGAGAGGAACAGACAACAGTGAAAAGATGTATGAACAGCAACACCACAGTGCAAAACGTCTGTCAGTCCCAGTCCCTCTCTGCACCACACACCGCTCCCTGTAGCTGCCCAGTGTTGCAGCCAGTCCCAGTCCCAGTCCCTCTCTGCACCACACACCGCTCCCTGTAGCTGCCCAGTGTTGCAGCCAGTCCCTCTCTGCACCACACACTGCTCCCTGTAGCTGCCCAGTGTTGCAGCCAGTCCCAGTCCCAGTCCCTCTCTGCACCACACACCGCTCCCTATAGCTGCCCAGTGTTGCAGCCAGTCCCAGTCCCAGTCTCTCTCTGCACCACACACCGCTCCCTGTAGCTGCCCAGTGTTGCAGCCAGTCCCAGTCCCAGTCCCTCTCTGCACCACACACCGCTCCCTGTAGCTGCCCAGTGTTGCAGCCAGTCCCAGTCCCAGTCCCTCTCTGCACCACACACCGCTCCCTGTAGCTGCCCAGTGTTGCAGCCAGTCCCAGTCCCAGTCCCTCTCTGCACCACACACCGCTCCCTGTAGCTGCCCAGTGTTGCAGCCAGTCCCAGTCCCTCTCTGCACCACACACCGCTCCCTGTAGCTGCCCAGTGCTGCAGCCAGTCCCAGTCCCTCTCTGCACCACACACCGCTCCCTGTAGCTGCCCAGTGCTGCAGCCAGTCCTAGTCCCTCTCTGCACCACACACCGCTCCCTGTAGCTGCCCAGTGTTGCAGCCAGTCCCTCTCTGCACCACACACTGCTCCCTGTAGCTGCCCAGTGTTGCAGCCAGTCCCAGTCCCTCTCTGCACCACACACCGCTCCCTGTAGCTGCCCAGTGTTGCAGCCAGTCCCAGTCCCAGTCCCTCTCTGCACCACACACCGCTCCCTGTAGCTGCCCAGTGTTGCAGCCAGTCCCAGTCCCTCTCTGCACCACACACCGCTCCCTGTAGCTGCCCAGTGTTGCAGCCAGTCCCAGTCCCAGTCCCTCTCTGCACCACACACCGCTCCCTGTAGCTGCCCAGTGTTGCAGCCAGTCCCAGTCCCAGTCCCTCTCTGCACCACACACCGCTCCCTGTAGCTGCCCAGTGCTGCAGCCAGTCCCAGTCCCTCTCTGCACCACACACCGCTCCCTGTAGCTGCCCAGTGTTGCAGCCAGTCCCAGTCCCAGTCCCTCTCTGCACCACACACCGCTCCCTGTAGCTGCCCAGTGTTGCAGCCAGTCCCAGTCCCAGTCCCTCTCTGCACCACTCACCGCTCCCTGTAGCTGCCCAGTGTTGCAGCCAGTCCCAGTCCCTCTCTGCACCACACACCGCTCCCTGAAGCTGCCCAGTGTTGCAGCCAGTCCCAGTTCCAGTCCCTCTCTGCACCACACACCGCTCCCTGTAGCTGCCCAGTGTTGCAGCCAGTCCCAGTCCCAGTCCCTCTCTGCACTACACACCGCTCCCTGAAGCTGCCCAGTGTTGCAGCCAGTCCCAGTCCCAGTCCCTCTCTGCACCACACACCGCTCCCTGTAGCTGCCCAGTGTTGCAGCCAGTCCCAGTCCCTCTCTGCACCACACACTGCTCCCTGTAGCTGCCCAGTGTTGCAGCCAGTCCCAGTCCCAGTCCCTCTCTGCACCACACACCGCTGCCTGTAGCTGCCCAGTGTTGCAGCCAGTCCCAGTCCCTCTCTGCACCACACACTGCTCCCTGTAGCTGCCCAGTGTTGCAGCCAGTCCCAGTCCCTCTCTGCACCACACACCGCTGCCTGTAGCTGCCCAGTGCTGCAGCCAGTCCCAGTCCCTCTCTGCACCACACACCGCTGCCTGTAGCTGCCCAGTGCTGCAGCCAGTCCCAGTCCCTCTCTGCACCACACACCGCTGCCTGTTGCTGCCCAGTGCTGCAGGCAGTCCCAGTCCCTCTCTGCACCACACACCGCTGCCTGTAGCTGCCCAGTGTTGCAGCCAGTCCCAGTCCCAGTCCCTCTCTGCACCACACACCGCTGCCTGTAGCTGCCCAGTGCTGCAGGCAGTCCCAGTCCCTCTCTGCACCACACACCGCTGCCTGTAGCTGCCCAGTGTTGCAGCCAGTCCCAGTCCCAGTCCCTCTCTGCACCACACACCACTGCCTGTAGCTGCCCAGTGTTGCAGCCAGTCCCAGTCCCAGTCCCTCTCTGCACCACACACCTCTGCCTGTAGCTGCCCAGTGCTGCAGGCAGTCCCAGTCCCTCTCTGCACCACACACCTCTGCCTGTAGCTGCCCAGTGCTGCAGCCAGTCCCAGTCCCTCTCTGCACCACACACCTCTGCCTGTAGCTGCCCAGTGCTGCAGCCAGTCCCAGTCCTAGTCCCTCTCTGCACCACACACCTCTGCCTGTAGCTGCCCAGTGCTGCAGCCAGTCCCAGTCCCTCTCTGCACCACACACCGCTCCCTGTAGCTGCCCAGTGTTGCAGCCAGTCCCAGTCCCTCTCTGCACCACACACCGCTGCCTGTAGCTGCCCAGTGCTGCAGCCAGTCCCAGTCCCTCTCTGCACCACACACCGCTGCCTGTAGCTGCCCAGTGCTGCAGCCAGTCCCAGTCCCTCTCTGCACCACACACTGCTCCCTGTAGCTGCCCAGTGTTGCAGCCAGTCCCAGTCCCTCTCTGCACCACACACCGCTGCCTGTAGCTGCCCAGTGCTGCAGCCAGTCCCAGTCCCTCTCTGCACCACACACCGCTGCCTGTAGCTGCCCAGTGCTGCAGCCAGTCCCAGTCCCTCTCTGCACCACACACCGCTGCCTGTAGCTGCCCAGTGTTGCAGCCAGTCCTAGTCCCTCTCTGCACCACACACCGCTGCCTGTAGCTGCCCAGTGTTGCAGCCAGTCCTAGTCCCTCTCTGCACCACACACCGCTGCCTGTAGCTGCCCAGTGCTACAGCCAGTCCCAGTCCCTCTCTGCACCACACACCGCTGCCTGTAGCTGCCCAGTGCTGCAGCCAGTCCCAGTCCCTCTCTGCACCACACACCGCTGCCTGTAGCTGCCCAGTGCTGCAGCCAGTCCCAGTCCCTCTCTGCACCACACACCGCTGCCTGTAGCTGCCCAGTGCTGCAGCCAGTCCTAGTCCCTCTCTGCACCACACACCTCTGCCTGTAGCTGCCCAGTGCTGCAGCCAGTCCCAGTCCCTCTCTGCACCACACACCGCTGCCTGTAGCTGCCCAGTGTTGCAGCCAGTCCCAGTCCCAGTCCTGTTGCAGCCAGTCCCCTAGTCCCTCTGCACCACACCTCTGCCTGTAGCTGCCCAGTGCTGCAGCCAGTCCCAGTCCCTCTCTGCACCACACACCGCTGCCTGTAGCTGCCCAGTGCTGCAGCCAGTCCCAGTCCCTCTCTGCACCACACACCTCTCCCTGTAGCTGCCCAGTGCTGCAGCCAGTCCCAGTCCCTCTCTGCACCACACACCGCTGCCTGTAGCTGCCCAGTGTTGCAGCCAGTCCCAGTCCCTCTCTGCACCACACACCGCTCCCTGTAGCTGCCCAGTGCTGCAGCCAGTCCCAGTCCCTCTCTGCACCACACACCGCTCCCTGTAGCTGCCCAGTGCTGCAGCCAGTCCCAGTCCCTCTCTGCACCACACACTGCTCCCTGTAGCTGCCCAGTGCTGTAGGCCCTCTGAAGGCCCATGAGCCGGAGACAGACAGCTGATTGTTTCAGGTTCACAGGGTGTGAAAGGGCCTCTGATCCCAGTGAGGGTGGTCCCTCTCTCTCTCTGTCTCTCTCAGAGGTGGGAGGAGAGACAGGACCAATGGCGTGTCTTCCACGCTAAGCAGACAGACCTAAATGGAATCTGCTGTACAAAAACACACCACTTGTTGCAGTCGGCCTGTTCTGCCTGGAAGTGGTCTGCTCTGGTCAGGTCTAGTGTAGTCTGGTCTGGTTTAGTCTGGTCTGGTGTAGTCTGGTCTGGTCTGGTTTAGTCTGGTCTAGTTTAGTCTGGTCTGGTGTAGTCTGGTCTGGTGTAGTCTGGTCTGGTCTGGTGTAGTCTGGTCTGGTCTGGTGTAGTCTGGTCTGGTTTAGTCTGGTCTGGTTTAGTCTGGTCTGGTTTAGTCTGGTCTAGTTTAGTCCGGTCTGGTGTAGTCTGGTCTGGTGTAGTCTGGTCTGGTGTAGTCTGGTCTGGTTTAGTCTGGTCTGGTTTAGTCTGGTCTGGTTTAGTCTGGTCTGGTCTGGTGTAGTCTGGTCTGGTCTGGTTTAGTCTGGTCTGGTTTAGTCTGGTCTGGTTTAGTCTGGTCTGGTTTAGTCTGGTCTGGTCTGGTGTAGTCTGGTCTGGTCTGGTTTAGTCTGGTCTGGTTTAGTCTGGTCTGGTTTAGTCTGGTCTGGTTTAGTCTGGTCTGGTCTGGTTTAGTCTGGTCTGGTTTAGTCTGGTCTGGTTTAGTCTGGTCTGGTGTAGTCTGGTCTGGTCTGGTTTAGTCTGGTCTGGTTTAGTCTGGTCTGGTTTAGTCTGGTCTGGTGTAGTCTGGTCTGGTGTAGTCTGGTCTGGTCTGGTTTGGTCTGGTCTGGTTTAGTCTGGTCTGGTTTAGTCTGGTCTGGTTTAGTCTGGTCTGGTGTAGTCTGGTTTAGTCTGGTCTGGTTTAGTCTGGTCTGGTGTAGTCCGGTCTGGTGTAGTCCGGTCTGGTGTAGTCCGGTCTGGTGTAGTCTGGTCTGGTTTAGTCTGGTCTGCTCTGGTGTAGTCTGGTCTGGTTTAGTCTGGTCTAGTCTATTCTGGTCTGGTGTAGTCTGGTCTGGTCTGGTGTAGTCTGGTCTGGTTTAGTCTGGTCTGGTCTGGTGTAGTCTGGTCTGGTTTAGTCTGGTCTAGTCTAGTCTGGTCTGGTGTAGTCTGGTCTGGTCTGGTGTAGTCTGGTCTAGTCTAGTCTGGTCTGGTGTAGTCTGGTCTGGTCTGGTGTAGTCTGGTCTAGTCTAGTCTGGTCTGGTGTAGTCTGGTCTGGTTTAGTCTGGTCTAGTCTAGTCTGGTCTGGTGTAGTCTGGTCTGGTCTGGTGTAGTCTGGTCTAGTCTAGTCTGGTCTGGTGTAGTCTGGTCTGGTTTAGTCTGGTCTGGTGTAGTCTGGTCTGGTTTAGCCTGGTCTGGTTTAGTCTGGTCTGGTGTAGTCTGGTCTGGTGTAGTCTGGTCTGGTTTAGTCTGGTCTGGTGTAGTCTGTTCTGGTGTAGTCTGGTCTGGTTTAGTCTGGTTTGGTGTATTCTGGTCTGGTTTAGTCTGGTCTGGTTTAGTCTGGTCTGGTGTAGTCTGGTCTGGTTTAGTCTGGTCTGGTCTGGTGTAGTCTGGTCTGGTGTAGTCCGGTCTGGTCTGATGTAGTCTGGTCTGGTCTGGTGTAGTCTGGTCTGGTCTGGTTTAGTCTGGTCTGGTGTAGTCTGGTCTGGTGTAGTCTGGTCTGGTCTGGTTTAGTCTGGTCTAGTCTAGTCTGGTCTGGTGTAGTCTGGTCTGGTCTGGTTTAGTCTGGTCTGGTTTAGTCTGGTCTGGTCTGGTTTAGTCTGGTCTGGTTTAGTCTGGTCTGGTGTAGTCTGGTCTGGTGTAGTCCGGTCTGGTCTGGTGTAGTCTGGTCTGGTGTAGTCTGGTCTAGTTTAGTCTGGTCTAGTTTAGTCTGGTCTGGTGTAGTCTGGTCTAGTTTAGTCTGGTCTAGTTTAGTCTGGTCTAGTGTAGTCTGGTCTGGTTTAGTCTGGTCTAGTTTAGTCTGGTCTAGTTTAGTCTGGTCTAGTTTAGTCTGGTCTGGTGTAGTCTGGTCTAGTTTAGTCTGGTCTAGTTTAGTCTGGTCTAGTGTAGTCTGGTCTAGTTTAGTCTGGTCTAGTTTAGTCTGGTCTAGTTTAGTCTGGTCTAGTGTAGTCTGGTCTGGTTTAGTCTGGTCTGGTTTAGTCTGGTCTGGTTTAGTCTGGTGTAGTCTGGTCTAGTTTAGTCTGGTCTGGTGTAGTCTGGTGTAGTCTGGTCTGGTTGAGTCTGGTCTGGTTTAGTCTGGTCTGGTTTAGTCTGGTCTGGTTTAGTCCGGTCTGGTGTAGTCTGGTCTGGTCTGGTGTAGTCTGGTCTGGTTTAGTCTGGTCTGGTCTGGTGTAGTCTGGTCTGGTCTGGTGTAGTCTGGTCTGGTTTAGTCTGGTCTGGTGTAGTCTGGTCTGGTGTAGTCTGGTCTGGTTTAGTCTGGTCTGGTGTAGTCTGGTCTGGTCTGGTTTAGTCTGGTCTGGTTTAGTCTGGTCTGGTTTAGTCTGGTCTGGTCTGGTGTAGTCTGGTCTGGTTTGGTTTAGTCTGGTCTGGTTTAGTCTGGTCTAGTTTAGTCTGGTCTGGTCTGGTGTAGTCTGGTCTAGTCTAGTCTGGTCTGGTGTAGTCTGGTCTGGTCTGGTGTAGTCTGGTCTAGTCTAGTCTGGTCTGGTGTAGTCTGGTCTGGTTTAGTCTGGTCTAGTGTAGTCTGGTCTAGTTTAGTCTGGTCTAGTTTAGTCTGGTCTAGTGTAGTCTGGTCTGGTTTAGTCTGGTCTGGTTTAGTCTGGTCTGGTTTAGTCTGGTGTAGTCTGGTCTAGTTTAGTCTGGTCTGGTGTAGTCTGGTGTAGTCTGGTCTGGTTGAGTCTGGTCTGGTTTAGTCTGGTCTGGTTTAGTCTGGTCTGGTTTAGTCTGGTCTGGTGTAGTCTGGTCTGGTCTGGTGTAGTCTGGTCTGGTTTAGTCTGGTCTGGTGTAGTCTGGTCTGGTGTAGTCTGGTCTGGTTTAGTCTGGTCTGGTGTAGTCTGGTCTGGTCTGGTTTAGTCTGGTCTGGTTTAGTCTGGTCTGGTTTAGTCTGGTCTGGTCTGGTGTAGTCTGGTCTGGTTTGGTTTAGTCTGGTCTGGTTTAGTCTGGTCTGGTTTAGTCTGGTCTGGTTTAGTCTGGTCTGGTCTGGTTTAGTCTGGTCTGGTTTAGTCTGGTCTGGTTTAGTCTGGTCTGGTGTAGTCTGGTCTGGTCTGGTTTAGTCTGGTCTGGTTTAGTCTGGTCTGGTTTAGTCTGGTCTGGTGTAGTCTGGTCTGGTCTGGTTTAGTCTGGTCTGGTTTAGTCTGGTCTGGTTTAGTCTGGTCTGGTGTAGTCTGGTCTGGTCTGGTGTAGTCTGGTCTGGTTTAGTCTGGTCTAGTCTATTCTGGTCTGGTGTAGTCTGGTCTGGTCTGGTGTAGTCTGGTCTGGTTTAGTCTGGTCTGGTCTGGTGTAGTCTGGTCTGGTTTAGTCTGGTCTAGTCTAGTCTGGTCTGGTGTAGTCTGGTCTGGTCTGGTGTAGTCTGGTCTGGTCTAGTCTGGTCTGGTGTAGTCTGGTCTGGTCTGGTGTAGTCTGGTCTAGTCTAGTCTGGTCTGGTGTAGTCTGGTCTGGTTTAGTCTGGTCTAGTCTAGTCTGGTCTGGTGTAGTCTGGTCTGGTTTAGCCTGGTCTGGTTTAGTCTGGTCTGGTGTAGTCTGGTCTGGTGTAGTCTGGTCTGGTTTAGTCTGGTCTGGTTTAGTCTGGTCTGGTGTAGTCTGGTCTGGTGTAGTCTGGTCTGGTTTAGTCTGGTCTGGTGTAGTCTGGTCTGGTTTAGTCTGGTCTGGTTTAGTCTGGTCTGGTGTAGTCTGGTCTGGTTTAGTCTGGTCTGGTCTGGTGTAGTCTGGTCTGGTGTAGTCCGGTCTGGTCTGGTGTAGTCTGGTCTGGTCTGGTGTAGTCTGGTCTGGTCTGGTTTAGTCTGGTCTGGTTTAGTCTGGTCTGGTTTAGTCTGGTCTGGTGTAGTCTGGTCTGGTTTAGTCTGGTCTGGTGTAGTCTGGTCTGGTGTAGTCTGGTCTGGTGTAGTCTGGTCTGGTCTGGTGTAGTCTGGTCTGGTCTGGTTTAGTCTGGTCTGGTGTAGTCTGGTCTGGTGTAGTCTGGTCTGGTCTGGTTTAGTCTGGTCTAGTCTAGTCTGGTCTGGTGTAGTCTGGTCTGGTCTGGTTTAGTCTGGTCTGGTTTAGTCTGGTCTGGTCTGGTTTAGTCTGGTCTGGTTTAGTCTGGTCTGGTGTAGTCCGGTCTGGTCTGGTGTAGTCTGGTATGGTGTAGTCTGGTCTAGTTTAGTCTGGTCTAGTTTAGTCTGGTCTGGTGTAGTCTGGTCTAGTTTAGTCTGGTCTAGTTTAGTCTGGTCTAGTTTAGTCTGGTCTAGTGTAGTCTGGTCTGGTTTAGTCTGGTCTAGTTTAGTCTGGTCTAGTTTAGTCTGGTCTAGTTTAGTCTGGTCTGGTGTAGTCTGGTCTAGTTTAGTCTGGTCTAGTTTAGTCTGGTCTAGTGTAGTCTGGTCTAGTTTAGTCTGGTCTAGTTTAGTCTGGTCTAGTTTAGTCTGGTCTAGTGTAGTCTGGTCTGGTTTAGTCTGGTCTGGTTTAGTCTGGTCTGGTTTAGTCTGGTGTAGTCTGGTCTAGTTTAGTCTGGTCTGGTGTAGTCTGGTGTAGTCTGGTCTGGTTGAGTCTGGTCTGGTTTAGTCTGGTCTGGTTTAGTCTGGTCTGGTTTAGTCCGGTCTGGTGTAGTCTGGTCTGGTCTGGTGTAGTCTGGTCTGGTTTAGTCTGGTCTGGTGTAGTCTGGTCTGGTGTAGTCTGGTCTGGTTTAGTCTGGTCTGGTGTATTCTGGTCTGGTCTGGTTTAGTCTGGTCTGGTGTAGTCCGGTCTGGTCTAGTTTAGTCTGGTCTGGTTTAGTCTGGTCTGGTTTAGTCTGGTCTGGTGTAGTCTGGTCTAGTGTAGTCTGGTCTAGTTTAGTCTGGTCTGGTGTAGTCTGGTCTGGTGTAGTCTGGTGTAGTCTGGTCTAGTTTAGTCTGGTCTGGTGTAGTCTGGTCTGGTTTAGTCTGGTCTGGTGTAGTCTGGTGTAGTCTAGTCTGTGTTATCTGCAATGCTAACTGCCCGCATCCAAAAGCTTGTTTCTTTTACGTCTTTGCTTTAGCCTTGAGTACCGGTATTCACTTTGCTTTAGCCTTGAGTACCGGTATTCACTTTGCTTTAGCCTTGAGTACCGGTATTCACTTTGCTTTAGCCTTGAGTACCGGTATTCACTTTGCTTTAGCCTTGAGTACCGGTATTCACTTTGCTTTAGCCTTGAGTACCGGTATTCACTTAGTGCTTTAGCCTTTTCTCTCCATCTATCCCCTCTGTCCTCTCATACCTTTTCTCTCCATCTATCCCCTCTGTCCTCTCTGGTGCATTTTGGTCTCCATCTATCCCCTCTGTCCTCTCATATTGCCTTTTCTCTCCATCTATCCCCTCTGTCCTCTCATATTGCCTTTTCTCTCCATCTATCCCCTCTGTCCTCTCATATTGCCTTTTCTCTCCATCTATCCCCTCTGTCCTCTCATATTGCCTTTTCTCTCCATCTATCCCCTCTGTCCTCTCATATTGCCTTTTCTCTCCATCTATCCACTCTGTCCTCTCATATTGCCTTTTCTCTCCATCTATCCCTCTGTCCTCTCATTTGCCTTTTCTCTCCATCTATCCCCTCTGTCCTCTCATATTGCCTTTTCTCTCCATCTATCCCCTCTGTCCTCTCATCTTGCCTTTTCTCTCCATCTATCCACTCTGTCCTCTCATCTTGCCTTTTCTCTCCATCTATCCCCTCTGTCCTCTCATATTGCCTTTTCTCTCCATCTATCCCCTCTGTCCTCTCAACTAGCCTTTTCTCTCCATCTATCCCCTCTGTCCTCTCAACTAGCCTTTTCTCTCCATCTATCCCCTCTGTCCTCTCATATTGCCTTTTCTCTCCATCTATCCCCTCTGTCCTCTCATATTGCCTTTTCTCTCCATCTATCCCTCTCTGTCCTCTCTATCCTCTCATTGCCTTTTCTCTCCATCTATCCCCTCTGTCCTCTCATATTGCCTTTTCTCTCCATCTATCCCCTCTGTCCTCTCATATTGCCTTTTCTCTCCATCTATCCCCTCTGTCCTCTCATATTGCCTTTTCTCTCCATCTATCCCCTCTGTCCTCTCAACTAGCCTTTTCTCTCCATCTATCCCCTCTGTCCTCTCATCTAGCCTTTTCTCTCCATCTATCCCCTCTGTCCTCTCATATTGCCTTTTCTCTCCATCTATCCCCTCTGTCCTCTCAACTAGCCTTTTCTCTCCATCTATCCCCTCTGTCCTCTCATATTGCCTTTTCTCTCCATCTATCCCCTCTGTCCTCTCAACTTGCCTTTTCTCTCCATCTATCCCTCTGTCCTCTCATATTGCCTTTTCTCTCCATCTATCCCCTCTGTCCTCTCATATTGCCTTTTCTCTCCATCTATCCACTCTGTCCTCTCCTCTTGCCTTTTCTCTCCATCTATCCACTCTGTCCTCTCCTCTTGCCTTTTCTCTCCATCTATCCACTCTGTCCTCTCATATTGCCTTTTCTCTCCATCTATCCACTCTGTCCTCTCATATTGCCTTTTCTCTCCATCTATCCTGTCCTCTGTCCTCTCATCTATCCATTGCCTTTTCTCTCCATCTATCCACTCTGTCCTCTCCTCTTGCCTTTTCTCTCCATCTATCCACTCTGTCCTCTCCTTTTTCTCTCCATCTATCCCCTCTGTCCTCTCATATTGCCTTTTCTCTCCATCTATCCCCTCTGTCCTCTCATATTGCCTTTTCTCTCCATCTATCCACTCTGTCCTCTCATATTGCCTTTTCTCTCCATCTATCCACTCTGTCCTCTCATATTGCCTTTTCTCTCCATCTATCCCCTCTGTCCTCTCCTCTCTTTTCTTCTGTCAATCTCAATCCCTTTCCATTTCTCTTATAGTAATAATGTCCCTCTTGTCCCATAAAGTCAGGAGATTGTTCTTGTAGCTCAGTTGGTAGAGCATGGCGCTTGTAACGCCAGGGTCCATTCGATCCCTCTGGACCACCCATTTCTTCTGTCAATCTCAATGTATGCACCATGACTGTACAGTAATAAAAGCGTCTGCTAAATGGCATATATATATATATATATTATATATAAATTGCAGGGTCAGTAAATCCTCCTGTCCCGGATGACGCTCCACATGCAAGTACACATGTTTTTTTTCCTGACTGTGTGACCAGAACAGGAAAGCATCTATGCCCTTAAGCGTAGATGTTGAATTACATTGTGACAGTGGTGTGGAGTGTGTTAATTGACACATTTATTTTAGATCTCCTCCTTGTTGATAAAGGATAAAACGGTGATTGGCTGTTGAGCTCAATCTGGATTTGACAAACCCTCAACACTAGTCTAATGTTGTCTAATGGTCTTAATCTGACCACATTAGCAGATTAATTTTATAACCTATTTAAGAGTAATTACTGAGATTACTGAGATTAACAAGTGTTATGCGTTATTTCATATTAGCGGTTTGCGACCATTTTCTCAAAAGACACACAGAATGAAAGAAAGAAAACACATTTCAAAAACAAGACCACTCTAAAGGACTTGGCGCTCATCAACTTCGACAATAAATGCATTATTTTTCAAGTAACTTCCTTCACCTCTCTGTAGGCTATTTTTTTCGTATGAAAATAAAACATTTACTGGGCCATCTTTCACTTTTCAAAGACTCACCTTAGAATCCTGTGGTAGGCTACTATAATGATTTCGTTTTGCTGTGGGTGTCCTGACATAAGTACATGTGGAAACGATATTGGCACCTGAAGTATTTCAGGTTACAAGAAACAGCTGTTCTCAAGCGCCACCACGACCCTCCCTGGAATTCTGTAACGCCGACATAGAGACACACACAGCGAGGCGAGGAGCTGCAGGCCAGGCCGATGTCTTTTGAGTGTGTGTGGCTGTGGCACAGGCCGAATATAGAGGATGGAAACCTCAACGACCACATATTATGTTTGGGTGGTGGTGGGAGACGTGCAATTCCAAAATTCTCGACAGTGATTTCTTTTTGTTGTTGCTTTACGCTCGTGCCAATGCGTCATCAGCTCGAGAAGCAACATCTCCCTAATGTATAGACCAACTCCAAGACATGCATTGATTCTTAAAAAGCTATTTTCAACAATCAAAACTTTAAGATAGAATTTACAAGTTCAGAAAAGAAGAGAAGGCACTTTGGGAATGTCCAAAGTTTTTTTTTAACGAGAGGCATTCTTCAATAGTCTAAATAAGGTATTGAAATGCACAGTCCACTGAAGATATTTCAGATGTTCTCCACTGAAAGCAATAGCCTATTATCAATCAATTTAAATAACGAAAGCCACTGAATTCGGCTAACATTGATCATTTTGTTTATTCAACGTAAACACTGCACGCACCGCCATCGCCTATTAGATTGAACATCCCATTTCGACCATCATCCTCCGAAGTGACACCAATCTGACAATACCTTTAATATACTCAACATAACATATTACATAACTGCTAAGTCCAAATTGAACTTGCATATAAACAAACACACTTTTACCACCACTATTAGGCCTAAATTTAAAAATCTCTTCTATCAACGACTTTAGCTTACTTGGAATTAGAAACAGAAACTGAATAGGATAAAGCAAAGCAACTGTACCTTTTATGAAAAGTTGAAGAAGTCTGCATCAGTATGTTGACTTGATCCTCAGGGCTTTGGGACTTTTGGAAGCTCTGTGGCTGAAAACGAGAACGTCCCGCTGGGGGTTCCAGAATGTCCAATTTCTCTCTCCGCTTTCTTCTGGCACACAGATGGGACCGCCGGAATTAACCTGTATCTGCTCTCTTCTATTCCACCTTCCGTGTTCAAACCACGTCTTTATCCACTTTTTTTAGGAGCTTCTTTCCATAGTCTTTCCATAGTTACTTTATTCACAAATTTCACGAAATCAGTGTACAGGACAACATTGAACGAACCCCATTTTAGGTAACCAAAGTCCCGTAAACCCGAAGTTGGTTGCTCAGTCAATGGGGGAACGCTAGACCTCTCTTCTCCTCCCCCCTCCCTCACCCCTCCTCCCTCACTTTTTTTCAAAGTCTGTGGACCACCCCGAAACAGGAAGTTCACTTCTT
Source organism: Oncorhynchus gorbuscha (assembly GCF_021184085.1). Classification (NCBI taxonomy): domain Eukaryota; kingdom Metazoa; phylum Chordata; class Actinopteri; order Salmoniformes; family Salmonidae; genus Oncorhynchus; species Oncorhynchus gorbuscha. The sequence continues at coordinate 72,821,917 of NC_060190.1, read as the reverse complement.
GTTTTTCTTGAGAGAAAAAAAGACCATGCTGTCTGGTTGGTGGAGTTTTCTTAGTGGCGTAGTTAACAGTTTCTTCCACTGGCTGAAGACCTTGAAATGCACTCGAACAGAATAAATAATCGGTTAAACCAGATAATAATAGAACAATAATCATTACATAACAAAACACGTTACTGTAAATGTCAATCATAATTCACTATCATATGCATCATAAGAAAATGATCTGTCATAGGGTGGTCTGAAAATTATACGGGGTCTCATTTGACTTTTATTTATAAAACTTGTAGAAATGTTTGAACTTTTTTCTTTCTTGGGCAGCAGCATATGTGGCACTAGGGATGTTGATTGTTTGAATGTTATACGCCTTAGTGGAATTCTAGGTGGGCTACAACGCAAAACTGAAGTCAGGCCACCACGTCCTAGGCCAGGATGCATGCAGTAGGTTAGGAACGCTGTTTCTAAATACATTGAAGGCCCATTGCATAAGATGTATTGTCATACGCCAGGTTTCCATCTCATTTGCGACAGATTTTCATGCGAATATTCAAAAATCTATACAAAACAATAGGACCATTTTTCCACCAGAAATGCGTTTGCATCAAGTTGACTTCGTGCTGATAAAAGGCTGTGCGTGATGACGTAATGCACATACAAATAACTTTTGCCATTAAATTCCCATGTACATAATTAAAAATACAAGTTAATGTGTTAATAAAAGGCTGTGCTATAATGTTGCATAGGCTTACATTTTAAGTCATGATTTTCTTTACCAATCTGACCAGTGTAGCCTAGTTGTTAGAGCGTTGGACTAGTAACCGGAAGGTTTTGAGTTCAAACCCCTGTGCTAACAAGGTACAAATCTGTCGTTCTGCCCCTGAACAGGCAGTTAACCCACTGTTCCCGGGCCGTCATTGAAAATAAGAATGTGTTCTTAACTGACTTGCCTGGTAAAATAAAGGTACAATTTAAATTTAAAAAATTGCTTGTATTTTGACTCAGTGACCACTATTTTGATATTCTGTGGATTTTTACATGGCATTGAAAGACAATTAGGTCTGAAGAAAAATCTAAATTTGACACAAACCTTCAAATAGGTATGTAATGACACATTATATAAACTTTTATAGTGTTTTATTTACATTTTAGAGGCGATACGGTGATAAGTTGGACAGGTCGAGTGAAAAAAAGGGCGTTTTCCCACCTGACATCTCTCCTTCTCACTATCACGCATTAGTTTCGCTTCCCCACCCGACATTTTTAAAAAGACCTGAAGGAGCTCATTGCCTTCTTCAATCATGCAGGAACGGGCAGCGTGGAGGTCTCGGCATGAATTCTGTTGGAAAGGGGAGAAATTGTGCTTTACAATGGTATTGACATTACAACTTCATCTGGAAGTATTACGTTTTTGGGCTCTAAAATAAGGTCACTTGTACGGACCAAGGCTATGTACAAAAAGTTAGTGAGTTTATGTTAGTGTTCAGCGAAATAACAACACCATTTTAAATACAGGTAGCCAAGTCAAATAATTAATATCCAATCACATTAACCGTTACTCTCTCGCAGGAATTACATTAACAGTCCGTATGTAGCCAAACGTTTCTCAACTAGCCTACCTGGTTAAATAAAGGTGTTCTCAACTAGCCTACCTGGTTAAATAAAGGTGATCTCAACTAGCCTACCTGGTTAAATAAAGGTGTTCTCAACTAGCCTAAAATAAAGGTGTTCTAGCCTACCTGGTTAAATAAAGGTGTTCTCAACTAGCCTACCTGGTTAAATAAAGGTGTTCTCAACTAGCCTACCTGGTTAAATAAAGGTGAGATAAAAAATAAAATAAAAACGTAGCTGCTGCTCATTCCGTTTGCTCGAAAATTGACAAGTTGTTAAAAAGTAAAAAAAGGTTTGGCCTGCATCCATAGAGACACACACCAGCTGTACTGGTGGTACTGCTACTACCAGCAGTACGGCACCTATCGATGACACAAGTTGTTCTGCTTCCACGAGCACATCCAATGCTAGCATCAGTAATTCTCCATTTGTTGTTAGCCCAGCTAGCATGGACACTGACAGTTGTGAATCTGATGCAGCCGAAGAGCTACTGCCCCCTTACCCGGGAAAGCACCGAACAACAGACAGGGACGTTGGACCATCGAAACCTTCACTCTTGCGCAGACATTTAGAAACAATTTGAAAAATAAGCCAGAGGAGTTTTTTGAGCGAGAATTAAGACGACTTTCGAGTAGTAAGACATGTATAAAAGTAACAGATACCATTAATAAGAAGGGGCTAGAAGCGTCTTATATGGTGAGCTACCGAGTGGCTGGACAGGCAAGCCCCATACTATTGTGGAGGACTTAATTCTTCCTGCTGCCGCAAATATGGCTGGGACAATGCTGGGGGAAAGGCCCAAAACACTATACAGACAATCTCTTCATCAAACAACACTGTTTCACGATGCATCAGTGACACGGCAGGAGATGTTCTGAAACAATTACTGCTTCACATACAAGCCAGTGAATTCTATGCGTTACAGCTGGATGAGTCAACAGACGTGGCGGGCCTGGCACAGCTCCTGATATATGTCCGTTAAGTTTATGGGGGGTCAGTAAAGGAAGACATCCTCTTCTGCAAACCACTGGAAACCAGGACAACAGGAGAGGATATTTTTAAAGTACTGGACAGTTTTGTGACATCAAATGGACTTTGGTGGTCAAGATGTTTTGGTATCTGTACTGATGGCGCAAAAGCCATGACAGGGAGACATAGTGGAGTGACATAGTGCAAGTGAACTCAAGCTTACGGACAATGTTAAATGGGATATAGCGAATCACCTGAGTTGGGTGCACAATTACGCAGGTACTTTCCCGAAACCGATGACACAAACAAAATGTCCACTTACAGATATCTGAACAAGAGAGCCTGATCCAAATTGCAACAAGCGGTTCTGTGAAAATTTAATTTAATCAGAAGCCACTGCCAGATTTCTGGATTGGGGCTGCGCTCAGAGTGTCCTGCCTTGGCAAATCACGCTGTTAAGACACTGATGCCCTTTGCAACCACGTACCTATGGAGAGTGGATTCTCAGCCCTCACTAGCATGACAACTAAATACAGGCACAGACTGTGTGTGGAAAAAGACTGAGACTCTCTCCAATACAACTCAACAGTGCAGAGTTATGTACGTCCTTTCAAGCATACCCTTCTCATTAATTCACAATTTTTGATTAACAAATTAGGTTTCATATGTAGATGGCTAAGTAAAGAGCAAAAAGATTGATTATTATTATTCTATTATTTGTGACCTGGTCCTATAGGAGCTCTTTGTCACTTCCCACGAGCCGGGTTGTGACAAACTCACACTCATTCTTCTGTTTAATAAATGTATCGTATATTGCAGGCAGGCAGGCAGGCAGGCAGGCAGGCAGGCAGGCAGGCAGGCAGGCAGGCAGGCAGGCAGGCAGGCAGGCAGGCAGGCAGGCAGGCAGGCAGGCAGGCAGGCAGGCAGGCAGGCAGACACTCTGTCTGTCCATATTCAAGTCTGTAGTATGTAACTCTACATTGACAACCTGAGGTTTGAAAAGTAAACAGTATGTTTTCCACATACTATTAAATCAAATTGTATTTGTCACATGCTACAACAGGTGTAGTAGACCTTACAGTGAAATGCTGAATACAACAGGTGTAGTAGACCTTACAGTGAAATGCTGAATACAACAGGTGTAGTAGACCTCACAGTGAAATGCTGAATACAACAGGTGTAGTAAACCTTAGAGTGAAATGCTGAATACAACAGGTGTAGTAGACCTTACAGTGAAATGCTGAATACAACAGGTGTAGTAGACCTTACAGTGAAATGCTGAATACAACAGGTGTAGTAGACCTTAGAGTGAAATTCTTACTCACAAGCCCTTTACCAACAATGCATTTTTAAGAAAATAAGTGTTATACGTTTAAAAAAAAATAGATAAGTAAAAAATACAAAATAAAAGTAACATATAATTAAAGAGCAGCAGGGGCTATATACAGGTACCGGTACAGAGTCAATGTGGAGGCTATATACAGGTACCGGTACAGAGTCAATGTGGAGGCTATATACAGGTACCGGTACAGAGTCAATGTGGAGGCTATATACAGGTACCGGTACAGAGTCAATGTGGAGGCTATATACAGGGGATACCAGTACTGAGTCAATGTGGAGACTATATACAGGGGGTACCGGTACAGAGTCAATGTGGAGGCTATAGACAGGGGGTACTGGTACAGAGTCAATGTGGAGACTATATACAGGGGATACCAGTACAGAGTCAATGTGGAGGCTATATACAGGAGGTACCAGTACAGAGTCAATGAGGAGACTATATACAGGGGGTACTGGTACAGAGTCAATGTGGAGGCTATATACAGGAGGTACCAGTACAGAGTCAATGAGGAGACTATATACAGGGGGTACCGGTACAGAGTCAATGTGGAGGCTATATACAGGGGGTACCAGTACAGAGTCAATGTGGAGGCTATATACAGGGGGTACCGGTACAGAGTCAATGTGGAGGCTATATACAGGGGGTACCGGTACAGAGTCAATGTGCGGGGGGCACCGGTTAGTCAAGGTAATATGTACATGTAGGTAGAGTTATCAAAGTGAATATGCATCGATAATAACAGAGAGGAGCAGCAACGTTCCGGGGGTTGGGGGGCGCAGTGCAAATAGTCTGGGTGGCCATTTGATTAGCTAGCTGTTCAGAGTCTGAGGGCTTTGTAGTAGAAGCTGTTAAGAGCTATTTTGGACCTAGACTTGTTGCTCCGGTATCGCTTGCCGTGCGTAGCAGAGAGAACAATCTATGACTAGGGTGGCTGGAGTCTTAGACAATTTATAGGGCCTTCCTCTGACACTGCCTGGTATAGAAGTCCTGTATGGCAGGAAGCTTGGCCCCAGTGATGTACTGGACCGTACGCACTACCCTCTGTAGAGCCTTGCGGTCGGAGACCAACCAGTTGCCAAACCAGGCGGTGATGCAACATGCCAGGATGCTCTCGATGGTGCAACTGTAGAACTTTTTGAGGATCTGAGGACCCATGCCAAAATGTTTCAGTCTCCTGATGGGGAACAGGCATTGTGCCCTCTTTACAACTGTCTTTGTGCCCTCTTCACGACTGTCTTTGTGCCCTCTTTATGACTGTCTTTGTGCCCTCTTTATGACTGTCTTTGTGCCCTCTTCATGACTGTCTTTGTGCCCTCTTCATGACTGTCTTTGTGCCCTCTTCATGACTGTCTTTGTTCCCTCTTCATGACTGTCTTTGTGCCCTCTTCATGACTGTCTTTGTGCCCTCTTCATGACTGTCTTTGTTCCCTCTTCATGACTGTCTTTGTGCCCTCTTCACGACTGTCTTTGTGTGTTTTGACCATGTTAGTTTGTTGTTGGATGTTGACACTGAGGAACTTGAAGCTCTCAACCTTCTTCACTACAGCCCCGTCGATGAGAATGGGGGTGTCCTCGGTCCTCCTTTTCCTGTAGTCCACAATCATCTCCTTTGTCTTGATGAGGGAGAAGATATGAGGGCTATGATGAGGGAGAATATATGAGGGCTATGATGAGGGAGAAGATATGAGGGCTATGATGAGGGAGAAGATATGAGGGCTATGATGAGGGAGAAGATATGAGGTCTATGATGAGGGAGAAGATATGAGGGCTATGATGAGGGAGGGAGAATATATGAGGGCTATGATGAGGGGGAGAAGATATGAGGGCTATGATGAGGGAGAGAAGATATGAGGGCTATGATGAGGGCTATGATGAGGGAGAAGATATGAGGGCTATGATGAGGGAGAAGGAGAAAATAGAAGAGGGGTCTATGATGAGGGAGAAGATATGAGGGCTATGATGAGGGATATGAGGGCTATGATGAGGGAGAAGATATGAGGGAGAAGATATGAGGGCTATGATGAGGGAGAAGATATGAGGGCTATGATGAGGGAGAAGATATGAGGGCTATGATGAGGGAGAAGATATGAGGGAGAAGATATGAGGGCTATGATGAGGGAGAAGATATGAGGGCACAGTGAGTTAGTGAGAGGAAAGGGCTGCAGTTAGTTTATAACAGGTTTTATTAGCTAACTAGCACAGCCTAGTGGTTGCTAAATGGCATTGGCACTTGGATTGGAACCGGTGCTATGGTCATTATGACACGAAAATAGAGGTCTTGAAGAGAGCAGTCCATATGCAGAGTCAAAGGATATCAAGGATCTGGAAATATTCTGTATGGAGGAGTTGTCTAAGATCCCTTCCAATGTGTTCTCCAATCTCATAAAACCTTTTAGAAAAAAAGGCTCAGTGGCATTATCCTTGCAAGGGCAGGGTGCTGTTAACAGGGGATCCAATCATTTTCACCCTCATCTTCTTTAGATGTGTTGTGTTGTTAAACAACATGTATTTCTCTGAGCAATTGTATTAGTATATATATTTTTTTTTTTTAAATTCTGAGCATACAATATATCTCAGTATTTGTATTATTTATTTATTTAACACTGTCTTGTTTGCTCCCTTTATCAACGGTGGCGATAATGTTGTACATGACTGTATATGTACAGTGATTTTGCGCTCCAGCAAATAACGCTACAACAATTTGCGATAGTGACAGATGTGTCACAGACAGATGGAAATTTAACAGCGTTTATTATTCTTATTGCCCGAATTTAAAATGTTCAGCCTAATATATCCACTCAGCAATGGTATTGTTTTATCAACCACAACCATTCAACTACATCGATAAAACCAGACACTGGGCCTAATTTACATCGAAGATGTGTGGCACCACTATTACGCGGCGCCAATTCGCCCTTCATAGGACTGGGGCAATATGACGTTTCTGAACAGACCTTAAAATGTTGCAAATCCGAGAAACTTTTAGTTTCTACTAAACTACTGAGCTGCATAGGTGGTCAACAACGGCAAAAAATCGGGACTCGAAACGATGACGTCCCGTTAACTATTTTTTTAGACTACCGGACTACCGGAGATGAGGCTTCAGTCAGAGTAAACAGCACCACCTGAAGTTGCTCTCTCATTATTTCACGGGCTGGCTATCAAGGTAAATATGATCAGTGATTTCGGAATGTCTCATTTTGACCCGGTCATAGCCTATACATATTTACATGGAAGACGAAAAAAAAAAGAATTTAAAATGATAACTTTTTCTATTCTCTTCTACATAGTGTAAGAAAGAAAACAAAGTAGGCGACTAGAACTATGCAGGAAAAACTTGAATTACTATTTACAAGTAATACATACAGAGAATACATGTAGAAGAAGTTCAGCCTAGATATATTTACTATCAGGACGCACAGCAAATGCAAAGCGTGTTGACTGCTGTAGCAAAAGCTGTTGATGACTCTTGCAAATGCTATATAGGCCTAAATAGTATAATTGAAGATATACGACCTAAAAACATAAATGTTCGATATTTTGGATTCACGTCTCCATCGCATCCATCACGTCTCCATCGCATCCATCACGTCTCCATCGCATCCATCACGTCTCCATCGCATCCATCACGTCTCCATCGCATCCATCACGTCTCCATCGCATCCATCACGTCTCCATCGCATCCATCACGTCTCCATCGCATCCATCACGTCTCCATCGCATCCATCACGTCTCCATCGCATCCATCACGTCTCCATCGCAATCAAAAATCAAAGTTAAAGAACTGGACTAAATCGAATCGAATCACTTTACATAAAGTAGAGTGGCAGCAGGTGTTTAGAGTCCTGGAGGTGACAAGCTAAACATCTGTCGTTCTGTCCCTGAACAAGGCAGTTAACACACTGTTCCTAGGCCGTCATTGTAAATAAGAATTTGTTCTTAACTGACATGTCTAGTTAAATAAAGGTTCAATAAAAATAATTGTCATATTCTTTAACGTTGATTATTGGTTGAGATGGAAATGTGAATCCAACATATCAATGATTCATTTGTAGACAAAATAGAATTAAAAGACAGATTAAGTCTGTGGCACAAAATATAAATTTCCTTCAAATGTTGATATTTGGTTGTGTTGACATGGGGTTGAATATTTTCCGAGTATTTTAGAAATGTTCTAAACCGAGAATAAATCACGTTCTCCCAGGAAACACGGTATTTCCCGACAGAAACAGGAAGTGTCATTCAAAAGCGTTATAAAGTACATACTATGAATATATCTGGATTTGATTGGAGCTTTGATCAACATGGACATTCTAATCTGAAGCTACCTGAGCCTGATGAGACATATATTAAATACATTTGATGAGCCCTACATTAACGACATTCAATTAAATGAGCCCAAACCCCCAAAATGCGCAAATGGTTGTGCCGTTATCCAATACATATATGATAAAGACTACTGCACATTACGCACGACAAAAAAAAACATAAAAACCCACAGATGTAGCTAGCTAATATGCGCTCTTCGGTAAATAAATTACACAAGTTTCAGTCGGCTAATCATTTTGACTGTGCACTGTATTACTGTACTTATTGTATAATATGGACTGGAGTTACACACATCATTAAAACCACGGTGAAGCAGAAAGAACAGGCGATTCTGGTGCAGCACATGCAGCCTACAAAGCTACAAGTATAGGCTAGCTACTTTGATTATAATAGGTACCTATTTGTATAATTATACGGCTGAGGCATATATATATCTTCCATAATATTTCCCTTAATGTTATCAGCCTACCACCTCTTTGTTTTTCTATTGTTATTTAATTAATTCCTGGCTTTCAACAGTTAACAAATACGTCAAGTTGTCCTCGTCATCATTCTTGTCACGTTCTGACCTTAGTTCTTTTGTTATGTTTTAGTTTTAGTATGGTCAGGGCGTGAGTTGGGGTGGGTTGTCTATGTTCCTCTTTCTATGTTGTGGTCATGTGTTTGGCCTGGTATGGTTCTCAATCAGAGGCAGGTGTCCGTTTCTTGTCTCTGATTGAGAATCATACTTAGGTAGCCTTTTCCCATCTCATCATGGTAACTCTTTTCTCTTCTTGTGACAGACAGATAAGCCCTACATTTTCTGCAGCGTAGTCTATGCTACAGTGATATAAATGTTTGTCTCCATTTACCCATCTCCATCTGGCTTTTTGGGGGTCACCTTGTTTTTAATTGTAAAGAAAACATTTTTTTATTTTATTGCAGCTGCAGAGTTTTAAAACAGCCTGTCACTCGATTATCGTTGCTTTAAATCACTATGTTTTGCAGAATGTTACATTTTTGAGGGGCTGATTGCTTAGGCACTATTTTTGAAAGGTCTACATTCACTGTGAAAGGCACTCCACACTGAGATGCGCTGTCTATCCCCAAAGTGAGTGTTGATTCACCATGCAGGGGCCATAGAGAGAAGCAGGATTTTGACATTGCATATCATTTAACAGTTCCATTTCAAGCCATGCTGTTAATAAAAATCATCTTTATCCCGGGAAAGGGGAGTGGTTTAGGCCAGTAAATGTTGGGGATTCGAGTTCCCGCTGTCACGGCCCGCTCCAGTGCTGTGGCAGGGGCTTGTTGCAGTGTGGGCTTGTTGCGGTGCTGTGGCAGGGGCTTGTTGCGGTGCTGCGTCAGGGGCTTGTTGCAGTGCTGTGGCAGGGGCTTGTTGCAGTGTGGGCTTGTTGCGGTGCTGTGGCAGGTGCTTGTTGCAGTGCTGTCTACTAACCACTACTAACCACTGGCCCTGGCAATCATCATTACCCACACCTACTCCCCATCATTACCCACACCTACTCCCCATCATTACCCACACCTACTCCCCATCATTACCCATACCTACTCCCCATCATTACCCACACCTACTCCCCATCATTACCCACACCTACTCCCCATCATTACCCACACCTACTCCCCATCATTACCCACACCTACTCCCCATCATTACCCACACCTACTCCCCATCATTACCCACACCTACTCCCCATCATTACCCACACCTACTCCCCATCATTACCCACACCTACTCCCCATCATTACCCACACCTACTCCCCATCATTACCCACACCTACTCCCCATCATTACCCACACCTACTCCCCATCATTACCCACACCTACCTACCCCCATCATTACCCACACCTACTCCCCATCATTACCCACACCTACTCCCCATCATTACCCACACCTACTCCCCATCATTACCCACACCTACTCCCCATCATTACCCACACCTACTCCATCATTACCCACACCTACTCCCCATCATTACCCACACCTACTCCCCATCATTACCCACACCTACTCCCCATCATTACCCACACCTACTCCATCATTACCCACACCTACTCCCCATCATTACCCACACCCCCATACTACCCCCATCATTACCCACACCTACTCCCCATCATTACCCACACCTACTCCCCATCATTACCCACACCTACTCCCCATCATTACCCACACCTACTCCCCATCATTACCCACACCTACTCCCCATCATTACCCACACCTACTCCCCATCATTACCCACACCTACTCCCCATCATTACCCACACCTACTCCCCATCATTACCCACACCTACTCCCCATCATTACCCACACCTACTCCCCATCATTACCCACACCTACTCCCCATCATTACCCACACCTACTCCCCATCATCATTACCCACACCTACTCCCCATCATTACCCACACCTACTCCCCATCATTACCCACACCTACTCCCCATCATTACCCACACCTACTCCCCATCATTACCCACACCTACTCCCCATCATTACCCACACCTACTCCCCATCATTACCCACACCTACTCCCCATCATTACCCACACCTACTCCATCATTACCCACACCTACTCCATCATTACCCACACCTACTCCCCATCATTACCCACACCTACTCCATCATTACCCACACCTACTCCCCATCATTACCCACACCTACTCCCCATCATTACCCACACCTACTCCCCATCATTACCCACACCTACTCCCCATCATTACCCACACCTACTCCCCATCATTACCCACACCTACTCCCCATCATTACCCACACCTACTCCCCATCATTACCCACACCTACTCCCCATCATTACCCACACCTACTCCCCATCATTACCCACACCTATCATTACCCCATCATTACCCACACCTACTCCCCATCATTACCCACACCTACTCCCCATCATTACCCACACCTACTCCCCATCATTACCCACACCTACTCCCATCATTACCCACACCTACTCCCATCATTACCCACACCTACTCCCCATCATTACCCACACCTACTCCATCATTACCCACACCTACTCCCCATCATTACCCATACCTACTCCCCATCATTACCCACACCTACTCCCCATCATTACCCACACCTACTCCCCATCATTACCCATACCTACTCCCCATCATTACCCACACCTACTCCCCATCATTACCCACACCTACTCCCCATCATTACACACACCTACTCCCCACCACACCTACTCCCCACCATTACCCACACCTACTCCCCATCATTACCCACACCTACTCCCCATCATTACCCACACCTACTCCCCATCATTACCCCACCTACCCCATCATTACCCACACCTACTCCCCATCATTACCCACACCTACTCCCCATCATTACCCACACCTACTCCCCATCATTACCCACACCTACTCCCCATCATTACCCACACCTACTCCCCATCATTACCCACACCTACTCCCATCTTACCCACATACATCATACCCACACCTACTCCCCATCATTACCCACACCTACTCCCCATCATTACCCAACCTACTCCCCATCATTACCCACACCTACTCCCCATCATTACCCACACCTACTCCCCATCATTACCCACACCTACTCCCCATCATTACCCACAACTCCCCATCATTAACACCTACTCCCCATCATTACCCACACCTACTCCCCATCATTAGATACACCTACTCCCATTACATTTACCCACACCTCATCATTACCCTCTTACCTACTCCCCATCATTACCCACCCTACTCCCCATCATTGGAACCCACACCTAGTCATCATTACACACCTACTCCCCATCATTACCCACACACTCCATCATTACCCCACCTCCCCATCATTAAGGGGGGGGGGGTACCTCCCCATATTACCTTGGTTGTGTTCATTACCCACACCTACTCCCCATCATTACCCACACCTACTCCATCATTACCCACACCTACTCCCCATCATTACCCACACCTACTATTTACCCACACCTCATCATTACCCACACCTACACATTACCACTCCCCATCATTGAAGGTTGGACTCCTACTCCCCATCATTACCATGTAATCATTACCCACACCTACTCCCCATCATTACCCACACCTACTCCCCATCAAAGGTTGCAGGTCTATAAGATCATTCCCACACCTATAATCCCCATCATTACCCAGACCTCTCCCCCATCATTACCTTTAATGTACTATAATCATTACCCACCCTACTCCCCCCATCATTACCCACACCTACTCCCCATGATTACACAACCTACTCCCCATCATTACCCATACCTACTATCATTACCCAACCTACTCCCATCATCATTACCCACCTACTCCCCATCATTACCCACACCTCATTACCCCAATTTTCATTAAATGACCTATCCCCAGTCATTAGTCGGCATTCTTGCCATCATTACCCACACCTACTCCAGCGATCATTTCCCAGTGCTCTTCTATTGAGATCATTACCCACACCTACTCCCCATCATTTACCCACAGTAATCCCATCATTACCCACATGTTTACCCCATACATCATACCCAACACTGCCCATCATTACCACACTCAAATTACTGCCCCATCATTACCCATTATTTTTAACTGAAAATCATTTGTGGAGAACTACATCCCCATCATTACCCAACCTATTGGCCATCATTACCCACACCTGACTATTGTCATTTGGGTACCTACTCCCATCATTAAAACCTACATCCCCATCATTACCCACACCTACTCCCCATCATTACCCACACCCCATACTCCCCTCATTACCCACACCTACTCCATCATTACTCCCATCATTACCCAACCTACTCCCCATCATTACCCACACCTACTCCCATCATCATTACCCACACCTACTATCATTTACCCACACCTACTCCCCATTACAATTGGGACATTACCTACAGTGCCCCATCATTAAACCTATTCCCCCCATTGAACTTTGCCTACTCCCCCATCATTTCAGACTTCCCATCATTACCCACACCTACTCCCCATCATTGTGAAGAACCTACTCCATCATTACCCACACCTACTCCCCATCATTACCCACACCTACTCCATATTACCCAACCTACTCCCAATCATTACCCACAAATACTCCCCATCATTACCCATTATCATTACCACACCTACTCCCCATCATTACCCACACCTACTCCCCATCATTACCCTGTACACCTACTCCCCATCATTACCCACACCTACTCCCCATCATTACCCACACCTACTCCCCATCATTACCCACACCTACTCCCATCATTACCCACACCTACTCCATCATTACCCACACCTACTCCCCATCACTTTGATCATTACCCACACCTACTCCCCATCATTAACATCATTACCCACACCTACTCCATCATTACCCACACCTACTCCCCATCATTTGGACACCTGTCTTCATTGGACCCACACCTACTCCCCATCAGTCTCAGGTCTTTCCCCATCATTACTCCACACCTACTCCCCATCATTACCACAAACTCCCCATTACATTGGCTCCATCCATCTTCCCACATCATTTTAACCATCTTCCCTGTCCCTGCTTACCCACACCTACTCCCAATCATTACCCATGATGCTCCCCATCATTACCCACACCTACTCCCCATCATTACCCACACCTAGCTCCCCATCATTACCCACACCTACTTTTGCATCATTACCCACACCTACTTTTGGTCATTACCCACACCTTCTCCCATCATTTTGGTGTGTCTCCCCATCATTACCCACACCTACTCCCCATCATTACCCACACCTACTCCCATCATTACCCAACACCCACACTTCCCATCATTACCCACACCTACTCCCCATCATTACCCACACCTACTCCCCATCATTACCCACACCTACTCCCCATCATTACCCACACCTTCCACCTTCATTACCCAGATTTGTGCCCCATCATTACCCACATTGTTGTCCATCATTACAGACCTCTCCCATCATTACCTGTAGACCTACTCCATCATTACCAGAGTGATCATGGGCCTACTTGGCTGCATCTTGATCAGTCTTCCCTTCATTACCTGAAACCTTACTCCCATCATTAGATTTGCACCTACTCCCCATCATTACCCACACCTACTCCCCATCATTACCCACACCTACTCCCCATCATTAAAGCTTGGGAAATCATTTTGTATCCAAATCTGGCCCATCATTAAACTTCTCCCCATCATTACCTCGGACCTGCCCCCATCATTACCCACACCTTGTCCCCATCATTACCCACACCTACGCTTCATTACCCACATCTGACTCCATCATTACCCACACTCCCCATATTACCCAGACATCATTACCCACAGGTCATTGTACATCTTACTCCCCATCATTACCATTCAGAGATCCTACTCCCTTCATTACCCACACCTACTCCATCATTACCCACACCTACTCCCCATCATTACCCACACCTACTCCCCATCATTTTACTCCCCATCATTACCCATATGTTCCCCATCATTACCCAATACTCCCCATCATTACCCACACCTACTTCCCATCATTACCCACACCTACTCCCATCATTCTTCACACCTAATACAGTTTTATATCTTTATGTTTAAGCCTGACCTACTCCCATCATTACCCACACCTACTCCCCCATCATTACATTACCCACACCACTCCCATTAACACCTACATCATTACCCATTACCTACAACCCATCATTACCCACACCTACTCCCCATCATTACCCACACCTACTCCCCATCATTACACACACCTACTCCCCACCACACCTACTCCCCACCATTACCCACACCTACTCCCCATCATTACACACACCTACTCCCCACCACACCTACTCCCCACCATTACCCACACCTACTCCCCATCATTGCTGGACTTAACCACCACCCTGATTACTCTCCCTTTACTTAGCCCCATGTAGCCTAAGTCATCAGGCAGTATTGGTTTCTGTTGACGTTCTGTAGCTTCTCTTGTCTTGTTAATCTTCATGATTATTTTTTATGAAAGCCTCACTCTGCACCTGTTTCCTGACTCCCAGTTTATACATTACATCCACCTTTCAACCCTAGTGTTGACAACCAAGCTCAATTCAATATCACTTTTGCAATACAGCAAATAGCTTAGTGACTTGTCAACAAGTTAACACATTATACTCTGAATTCACATCTCCAACTAAACCAAAACTGAAAGGATTAAACCAGGGATTTAGATTCAATTATCCAAGCATTAGATACATTACATTTACATTACATTTAAGTCATTTAGCAGACGCTCTTATCCAGAGCGACTTACAAATTGGTGCATTCACCTTATGACATCCAGTGGAACAGTCACTTTACAATAGTGCATCTAAATCTTAAGGGGGGTACATCTCCTTTAAATGTGGATATTTGGTTGTGTTGTCAACCAAACACAATTCAATGTTACTTTTGTAATACATTAAATAGCCTAAAGTTGAGGCTATCTTACAGACCGACGTAACAGTATTTATGCAACCTTAAACAAAATGAGTAACACATCCATGGCCACATTGAAGGTTGGACTCCTGTAACTAAACCCGTCTTCTCATGTAATCATATAACGCATGCATGTTCGAGGTAGCGTGCAAAGGTTTCTAGAAGATCTTCACAATTGCTATAATAATCTGTGCAGAATCTCGAATGTACCTTTAATGTAATATAAAGACAATCCAGTTCCTTGGAACTGCTATTAAATGAAGACAACAGTGATAACACAATATTTATATAAATAAATACAATATATAATATATTATATATATATATATATACATTGTATTCCAATGTAGAACTTTGCTGTGCTTTTAAAAATGGCTGAAAGGGCAGTGATGAATTACACATTTAGAAGAAAGCTAAACCAAAAATCTGACATTGTTTTTTTCCGTTGGAATTTGGTTGTGCTTTTTGATGGTTGAAAGCATTGTGATAACGCGTTGGGAATTCAACAAACTTCTGGCTGTCTTTTTGAGTAGGCGAATAAAGGTTTAAACTCTCAGCGATCAACTTCTCAACCAAAATATTACCCCAATTTTCACTTTGAAATGACGTGATGCGCCCAGTGAGTAGTCGGCATTCTTGCCTCTCATAGTGCTTTTGTGTGCAGCGATGTGTGTTCTCAGTGCTCTTCTATTGAGATGTGTAGTAAACCAGTCGTCATTTAAGTAGTAATGAGTGATACATTGGGGATGTTTCACTACTGGGGAACACTGCACATTTCCAACTCAAATTACTGCATAATTATGATTATTTTTAACTGAAAAAAGTGTTGTGGAGAACACATGGTTATTGTTTGAACTGCTGATTGGCGCTTTAATGACTACTGGATGACTATTGTGCGTTTGGGTATCTACTACTTAAAACCTACATGTTCACTATAGAATTACTACACAATACTGCTGTATGCCTACTCAATCCCTATTGAATTACTACTGCCATCTGTGTAGTAAACCAGTAGTGATTTAAAGTACTAATGGGTGGTAAATTGGGACATATACAGTGCCTTCAACCAAGTATTCAGCCCCCTTGAACTTTGGTTTTAATATTTATGCTTCAAACATAAAGATATAAAACTGTATTTTTTTGTGAAGAATCAACAAAAGTGGGACACAATTTGAAGTGTCATCATTTATTGGATATTTCAAACTTTTTTAACAAAAAACATTATTTAAACCATTTTAGAATAAGGCTGGTACGTAACAAACAGTGGAAAAAGTCAAGGGGTATTAATACTTTCCGAATGCACTGATAGGCTTTGTGTATTAATTCAGTAGCACTTGTTTTCATGAGGGCCAGCAGAAACAGTGTATGAAGGGAAAAGGCCTGTAGGGGGTGGCGAGGGCACTGATAGGCTTTGTGTATTAATTCAGTAGCACTTGTTTTCATGAGGGCCAGCAGAAACAGTGTATGCGGGAAAAGGCCTGTAGGGGGTGGCAGGGCACCGATAGTGTTTTGTGTGAATATGTCAGATGTTTTGTACAGTTTGTCTCTGAGGTTGGTGATCGTTCTGAGAGCAGAGGGTTTATAAATTAAGTTAATGTGCATTTGGAGGACGATGTTTAGGATTCTGCATATTTCACACTTCTACAGTCTTGGCCAAAAGTTTTGAGAATGACACAAATATTAATTTTCACAAAGTCTGCTGCCTCAGTTTCTATGATGGCAATTTGCATATACTCCAGAATGTTAAGAGTGATCAGATGAATTGGAATTAATTGCAAAGTCCCTCTTTGCCATGCAAATGAACTGTATCACCCAAAAAACATTTCCACTGCATTTCAGCCCTGCCACAAAAGGACCAGCTGACATCATGTCAGTGATTCTCTCGTTATAACCCAGGTGTGAGGGTTGACGAGGACAAGGCTGGAGATCACTCTGTCCAGCTGATTGAGTTCGAATAACAGACTGGAAGCTTCAAAAGGAGGGTGGTACTTGGAATAATTGTTCTTCCTCTGTCAACCATGGTTGCCTGCAAGGAAACACATGCCGTCATCATTGCTTTGCACAAAAAGGGCTTCACAGGCAAGGATATTGCTGCCCGTAAGATTGCACCTAAATCAACCATTTATCGGATCATCAAGAACTTCAAGGAGAGAAGTTCAATTGTTGTGAAGAAGGCTTCAGGGCACCCAAGAAAGTCCAGCAAGCGCCAGGACCGTCTCCTAAAGTTGATTCAGCTGCGGGATCGGTGCACCACCAGTACACAGAGCTTGCTCAGGAATGACAGCAGGCAGGTGTGAGTGCATGTGCACGCACAGTGAGGCGAAGACGTTTGGAGGATGGCCTGGTGTCAAGAAGGGCAGCAAAGAAGCCACTTCTCTCTAGGAAAAACATCAGGGACAGACTGATATTCTGCAAAAGGTACAGGGATTGGACTGCTGAGGACTGGGGTAAAGTCATTTTCTCTGATGAATCCCCTTTTCGATTGTTTGTGGCATCTGAAAAAAACCTTGTCCGGAGAAGGCAAGGTGAGCGCTACCATCAGTCCTGTGTCATGCCAACAGTAAAGCATCCTGAGACCATTCATGTGTGGGGTTGCTTCTCAGCCAAGGGACTGGACTCACTCACTATTTTGTCTAAGTACACAGCCATGAATAAAGAATGGTACCAACAGATCCTCCGAGAGCAACTTCTCCCAACCATCCAGGAACAGTTTGGTGATGAACAATGCCTTTTCCAGCATGATGGAGCACCTTGCCATAAGGCAAAAGTCATAACTAAGTGGCTCGGGGAACAAAACATCGATATTTTGGGTCTATGTCCAGGAAACTCCCCAGACCTTAATCCCATTGGGAACTTGTGGTTAATCCTCAAGAGGCGGGTGGACAAACAAAACCCCACAAATTCTGACAAACTCCAAGCATTGATTATGCAAGAATGGGCTGTCATCAGTCAGGATGTGGCTCGGAAGTTGATTGACAGCATGCCAGGGCGGATTGCAGAGGTCTTGAAAAAGAAGAGTCAACACTGCAAATATTGACTCTTTGCATCAACTTCAATTGTCAATAAAAGCCTTTGACACTTATGAAATGCTTGAAATTATACTTCAGTATTCCATAGTAACATCTGACAAAAATATCTAAAGACTGTGGAAACTTTGTGGAAATTAGTATTTGTGTCATTCTCAAAACTTTTGGCCATGACTGTATATAGTTAGCTTACACTTACAGATGCAAACCTTATTGATTTTGCATAGTCTCACACTGTGGTAGGCCTACGTAAAATTGCCTTGTACCAGGTGGTCTGGATCTCAGTCTTTTGGTTTGGCCTTAAACCGTAATCAATCTCTCAATGCAATATGGGAAGCTGTCTTTCATGCTATGGTGGTGGCATTATGTCAAACATTGAGCAGAGTTGAGGTAGCTCTGCTAAGTCCTTTGATACACACAAATTATTGATGAGTCTCCATTGTATGGGCCTTAGTTATCCTTGAACATACACTGCATGACCAAAAGTATGTGGACACCTGCTCTTCAAACATCTCTTTCCAAAGTCATGGGCATTGATATGGAGTTGGTCCCCCCCCTTTCCTGCTATAACAGCCTCCATTCCTCTGGGAAGGCATTAATATGGAGTTGGTCCCCTCCCTTTCCTGCTATAACAGCCTCCATTCCTCTGGGAAGGCATTAATATGGAGTAGGTCCCCCCCTTTCCTGCTATAACAGCCTCCATTCCTCTGGGAAGGCATTAATATGGAGTAGGTCCCCCCCTTTCCTGCTATAACAGCCTCCATTCCTCTGGGAAGGCATTAATATGGAGTAGGTCCCCCCCTTTCCTGCTATAACAGCCTCCATTCCTCTCATTTCTACCAGTCAGCTGAGGCACAGGGTTCTCATTTCTACCAGTCAGCTGAGGCACAGGGTTCTCATTTCTACCAGTCAGCTGAGGCACAGTGTTCTCTACCAGTCAGCTGAGACACAGGGTTCTCATTTCTACCAGTCAGCTGAGACACAGGGTTCTTATTTCTACCAGTCAGCTGAGACACAGGGTTCTCTACCAGTCAGCTGAGACACAGGGTTCTCATTTCTACCAGTCAGCTGAGACACAGGGTTCTCTACCAGTCAGCTGAGACACAGGGTTCTCATTTCTACCAGTCAGCTGAGGCACAGGGTTCTCTACCAGTCAGCTGAGGCACAGGGTTCTCTACCAGTCAGCTGAGGCACAGGGTTCTCTACCAGTCAGCTGAGGCACAGGGTTCTCTACCAGTCAGCTGAGGCACAGGGTTCTCATTTCTACCAGTCAGCTGAGGCACAGGGTTCTCTACCAGTCAGCTGAGGCACAGGGTTCTCTACCAGTCAGCTGAAACACAGGGTTCTCATTTCTACCAGTCAGCTGAGACACAGGGTTCTCATTTCTACCAGTCAGCTGAGACACAGGGTTCTCATTTCTACCAGTCAGCTGAGACACAGGATTCTCTACCAGTCAGCTGAGACACAGGGTTCTCATTTCTACCAGTCAGCTGAGACACAGGGTTCTCATTTCTACCAGTCCGCTGAGACACAGGGTTCTCATTTCTACAAGTCAGCTGAGACACAGGGTTCTCATTTCTACCAGTCAGCTGAGACACAGGGTTCTCATTTCTACCAGTCAGCTGAGGCACAGGGTTCTCATTTCTACCAGCCAGCTGAGACACAGGGTTCTCATTTCTACCAGTCAGCTGAGACACAGGGTTCTCTTTTCTACCAGTCAGCTGAGACACAGGGTTCTCATTTCTACCAGTCAGCTGAGACACAGGGTTCTCATTTCTACCAGTCAGCTGAGACACAGGGTTCTCATTTCTACCAGTCAGCTGAGACACAGGGTTCTCATTTCTACCAGTCAGCTGAGACACAGGGTTCTCATTTCTACCAGTCAGCTGAGACACAAGGTTCTCATTTCTACCAGTCAGCTGAGATACAGGGTTCTCTACCAGTCAGCTGAGACACAGGGTTCTCTACCAGTCAGCTGAGACACAGGGTTCTCTACCAGACAGCTGAGACACAGGGTTCTCATTTCTACCAGTCAGCTGAGACACAGGGTTCTCATTTCTACCAGTCAGCTGAGGCACAGGGTTCTCTACCAGACAGCTGAGACACAGGGTTCTCATTTCTACCAGTCAGCTGAGACACAGGGTTCTCATTTCTACCAGTCAGCTGAGACACAGGGTTCACATTTCTACCAGTCAGCTGAGACACAGGGTACTCTACCAGTCAGCTGAGACACAGGGTTCTCTACCAGTCAGCTGAGACACAGGGTTCTCTACCAGTCAGCTGAGACACAGGGCTCTCTACCAGTCAGCTGAGACACAGGGCTCTCTACCAGTCAGCTGAGACACAGGGCTCTCTACCAGTCAGCTGAGACACAGGGCTCTCTCAGCTGAGACAGGGCTCAGCTGAGACACAGGGCTCTCTACCAGTCAGCTGAGACACAGGGCTCTCTACCAGTCAGCTGAGACACAGGGCTCTCTACCAGTCAGCTGAGACACAGGGTTCTCTACCAGTCAGCTGAGACACAGGGTTCTCTACCAGTCAGCTGAGACACAGGGCTCTCTACCAGTCAGCTGAGACACAGGGCTCTCTACCAGTCAGCTGAGACACAGGGTTCTCATCAGCTGAGACACAGGGCTCTCTACCAGTCAGCTGAGACACAGGGCTCTCTACCAGTCAGCTGAGACACAGGGCTCTCTACCAGTCAGCTGAGACACAGGGTTCTCTACCAGTCAGCTGAGACACAGGGTTCTCTACCAGTCAGCTGAGACACAGGGCTCTCTACCAGTCAGCTGAGACACAGGGTTCTCTACCAGTCAGCTGAGACACAGGGTTCTCTACCAGTCAGCTGAGACACAGGGCTCTCTACCAGTCAGCTGAGACACAGGGCTCTCTACCAGTCAGCTGAGACACAGGGCTCTCTACCAGTCAGCTGAGACACAGGGTTCTCTACCAGTCAGCTGAGACACAGGGTTCTCTACCAGTCAGCTGAGACACAGGGTTCTCTACCAGTCAGCTGAGACACAGGGCTCTCTACCAGTCAGCTGAGACACAGGGCTCTCTACCAGTCAGCTGAGACACAGGGCTCTCTACCAGTCAGCTGAGACACAGGGTTCTCTACCAGTCAGCTGAGACACAGGGCTCTCTACCAGTCAGCTGAGACACAGGGTTCTCTACCAGTCAGCTGAGACACAGGGCTTCTCTACCAGTCAGCTGAGACACAGGGTTCTCTACCAGTCAGCTGAGACACAGGGTTCTCTACCAGTCAGCTGAGACACAGGGTTCTCTACCAGTCAGCTGAGACACAGGGCTCTCTACCAGTCAGCTGAGACACAGGGTTCTCTACCAGTCAGCTGAGACACAGGGCTCTCTACCAGTCAGCTGAGACACAGGGCTCTCTACCAGTCAGCTGAGACACAGGGTTCTCTACCAGTCAGCTGAGACACAGGGTTCTCTACCAGTCAGCTGAGACACAGGGCTCTCTACCAGTCAGCTGAGACACAGGGCTCTCTACCAGTCAGCTGAGACACAGGGCTCAGCTCAGCCTTCCCACACACACTGGAGCATTACTATACTTGTGAAGAATCTTTTGACCAACAATTGATTCCCATTCAAAATCATATTTTCCTTAACCCTAACCCTGAACCTAACCATAAACTCAAACCCTGATTCTAACCCCAAACCCTGATTCTAACCATAACCCTGATTCTAACCCTTAACCCCAAACCCTGATTCTAACCCCTAACCCTGATTCTAACCATAACCCTGATTCTAACCCTAACCCCAAACCCTGATTCTAACCCCTAACCCCAAACCCTGATTCTAACCCCTAACCCCAAACCCTGATTCTAACTCCTAACCCCAAACCCTGATTCTAACCCCTAACCCCAATTCTAACCCCAAACCCTGATTCTAACCCCAAACCCTGATTCTAACCATAACCCCAAACCCTGATTATAACCCCAAACCCTGAACCTAACCATAACCCCAAACCCTGATTCTAACCCCAAACCCTGAACCTAACCATAACCCCAAACCCTGATTCTAACCCCTAACCCCAAACCCTGATTCTAACCCCTAACCCTGAACCTAACCATAACCCCAAACCCTGATTCTAACCCCTAACCCCAAATCCTGATTCTAACCCCTAACCCTGATTCTAACCATAACCCCAAACCCTGATTATAACCCCAAACCCTGAACCTAACCATAACCCCAAACCCTGAAACTAACCATAACCCCAAATCCTGATTCTAACCCCTAACCCCAAACCCTGATTCTAACCCCAAACCCTGAACCTAACCATAACCCCAAACCCTGATTCTAACCCCTAACCCCAAACCCTGATTCTAACCCCTAACCCCAAACCCTGATTCTAATCCCTAACCCCAAACCTTGATTCCAACACCTAACCCTGAACCTAACCATAACCCCAAACCCTGATTCTAATCCCTAACCCCAAACCCTGATTCTAACCCCTAACCCTGAACCTAACCATAACCCCAAACCCTGAACCTAATCCCTAACCCTGATTCTAACCCCTAACCCCAAACCTGAACCTAATCCCTAACCCTGAACCTAACCCCAAACTCTGACTCTAACCCCTAACCCCAAACCCTGAACCTAATCCCTAACCCCAAACCCTGAACCTAACCATAACCCCAAACCCTGAACTTAATCCCTAACCCTGAACCTAACCCCAAACACTGATTCTAACCCCTAACCCCAAACCCTGAACCTAATCCCTAACCCTGAACCTAACCCAAACCCTGATTCTAACCCCTAACCCCAAATCCTCAACCGAATCCTTAACCCTGAACCTAACCCCAAACCCTGATTCTAATCCCTAAACATACTTTTTATAAGTGAGAACGGGTGAATAGTCCTCACTTATCCACATTTGACTTGGTTTACTATTCTCCTGCAGACTTCTGGTGCTCACACAAGGCAGGTACTACACACACACACACACACACACACACACACACACACACACACACACACACACACACACACACACACACACACACACACACACACACACACACACACACACACACACACACACACACACACACACACACACACACACACACACACACCTCGGAAGGGTACAAAGTCATAACAGATGTTGACACTAGCGTGACGACAATAGCGTGACGACGACAACAGATGACGACACTAGCGTGATGACAACAGATGACGACACTAGCGTGACAGATGTTGACACTAGCGTGATGACAACAGATGACGACACTAGCGTGAACAACAGATGACGACACTAAGCGTGACGACTAGCACGACACTAACCCAACAGATGACGACACTAGCGTGATGACAACAGATGACGACACTAGCGTGATGACAACAGATGACGACACTAACCAGATGTTGACACTAGCGTGATGACAACAGATGACGACACTAGCGTGATGACAACAGATGACGACACTAGCGTGACGACAACAGATGACCGACACTAAGCGTGAACGACACTAGCGTGACACAACAGATGACGACACTAGCGTGATGACAACAGATGACGACACTAGCGTGATGACAACAGATGACGACACTAGCGTGACGTGACGACAACAGATGACGACACTAGCGTGACAACAGATGACGACACTAGCGTGATGACACACAGATGACGACACTAAGCGTGATGACAACAGATGACGACACTAGCGTGACGACAACAGATGACGACACTAGCGTGACGACACTAATTCTCGACACTAACGTGATGACACTAGCGTGACGACAACAGATGACGACATTAGCGTGATGACAACAGATGACGACACTAGCGTGACAGATGTTGACACTAGCGTGATGACAACAGATGACGACACTAGCGTGATGACAACAGATGACGACACTAGCGTGATGACAACAGATGACGACACTAGCGTGACAGATGTTGACACTAGCGTGATGACAACAGATGACGACACTAGCGTGATGACAACAGATGACGACACTAGCGTGATGACAACAGATGACGACACTAGCGTGATGACAACAGATGACGACACTAGCGTGACAGATGTTGACACACACACACGACAACAGATGACGACACTAAGCGTGGCGACAACAGATGACGACACTAGCGCGACGACAACAGATGACGACACTAGCGTGACGACACTACGTGACGACAACAGATGTTGACACTACACACGACAACAGATGACGACACTAGCGCGACGACACTAGCGTGACGACAACAGATGACGACACTAGCGTGACGACACTAACAGACAACAGACACACTAGCGTGACGACACTACAGATGACGACACTAGCGCGACAACAACAGATGACGACACTAGCGTGGCGACAACAGATGGCGACACTAGCGTGACACTAGCACGACACAGCGTGACGACAACAGATGACGACACTAGCGTGATGACACTAGCGTGATGACAACAGATGACGACATTAAGCGCGACACAACAGATGACGACACTAGCGTGACGAGCGTGACGACACTAGCGTGACACAACAGATGACGACACTAGCGTGACGACAACAGATGACGACAACAGCGTGACGACAACAGATGACGACACTAGCGTGACGACGACAACAGATGACGACACTAGCGTGATGACGACACTAGCGTGACGACAACAGATGACGACACTAGCGTGACGACAACAGATGAGCGACACTAGCGTGATGACAACAGATGACGACACTAGCGTGACGACAACAGATGCGACACTAGCGTGACGACAACAGATGACGACACTAGCGTGACGACACTAGCGATGACGACACTAGCGTGATGACAACAGATGACGACACTAGCGTGACAGATGTTGACACTAGCGTGACAACAGATGACGACACTAGCGTGATGACAACAGATGACGACACTAGCGTGATGACAACAGATGACGACACTAGCGTGATGACAACAGATGACGACACTAGCGTGACAGATGTTGACAACGTGATGACAACAGATGACGACACTAGCGTGACGACAACAGATGACGACACTAGCGTGACGACAACAGATGACAACTAGCGTGATGACGACACTAGCGCGGCGACAACAGATGACACAACAGATGACGACACTAGCGTGACGACAACAGATGACGACACTAGCGTGACACAACAGATGACGTGACGACAACAGATGACGACACTAGCGTGACGACAACAGATGACGACACTAGCGTGACGACAACAGATGACGACACTAGCGTGACACAACAGATGATGACACTAGCGTGACGACAACAGATGAGCGTGACGACAACAGATGACAACACTAGACACTAGCGTGACGACAACAGATGACGACACTAGCGTGATGCGTGACGACAACAGATGACGACACTAGCGTGACGACAACATCTGATTCTGTAGCGACACTAGCGTGATAGCGATGACGACACTAGCGTGACGCGTGACGACAACAGATGACATCTAGCGTGACTACTAGCGTGACGCACTAGACACAACAGATGACGACACTAGCGTGATGACAACAGATGACGACACTAGCGTGACGATGACAACAGATGACGACACTAGCGTGACACAACAGATGACGACACTAGCGTGACGACAACAGATGACTAGCGACGACAACAGATGACGACAACAGATGACGACACTAGCGTGACGCGATGACGACACTAGCGTGACGACAACAGATGACGACACTAGCGTGACAGATGTTGACACTAGCGTGACAACAGATGACGACACTAGCGTGATGACAACAGATGACGACACTACAGATGGCGACAACAGATGACGACACTAGCGTGATGACAACAGATGACGACACTAGCGTGATGACAACAGATGACGACACTAGCGTGAACAACAGATGACGACACTAGCGTGATGACAACAGATGACGACACTAGCGTGACGACACTACAACGATGACGACACTAACGTGACGACAACAGATGACGACACTAGCGTGACGACAACAGATGACGACACTAGCGTGACACTAAGCGTGACGACAACAGATGACGACACTAGCGTGACGACAACAGATGACGACACTAGCGTGGCGACAACAGATGACGACACTAAGCGTGACGACAACAGATGACGACACTAGCGTGACGACAACAGATGACGACACTAGCGCGACGACAACAGATGACGACACTAGCGTGGCGACACTAGCGTGAACAACAGATGACGACACTAGCGTGACGACAACAGATGACGACATGCGCGACACTAGCGTGACGACAACAGACAACACTATGACGACACTAGCGTGACGACAACAGATGGCGACACAACAGATGACGACACTAGCGTGCGACAACAGATAGCGACACTAGCGTGACGACAACAGATGACGACACTAGCGTGACGACACTAGCGTGACGACAACAGATGACGACACTAGCGTGACGACACTAGCGACAACGACAACAGATGACGACACTAGCGTGACGACAACAGATGACGACACTAGCGTGACGACACTAGCGACAACAGATGACGACACTAGCGTGACGACAACAGATGACGACACTAGCGTGACGACACTAGCGTGAGACAACAGATGACGACACTAGCGCGACTAGCGTGACGACAATAGATGACGACACTAGCGTGACGACACTAGCGTGATGACAACAGACAACACAACAGATGACGACACAGCGTGACGACAACAGATGACGACACTAGCGTGACGACACTGCGTGACGACAACAGATGACGACACTAGCGTGACGACAACAGATGACGACGCGTGACGACAACAGATGACGACACTAGCGTGACGACAACAGATGACGACACTAGCGTGATGACAACAGATGACGACACTAGCGTGACGACAACAGATGAGACACTAGCGTGACAGATGTTGACACTAGCGTGATGACAACAGATGACGACACTAAGCGTGATGACAACAGATGACGACACTAGCGTGATGACAACAGATGACGACACTAGCGTGACGATGTTGACACTACGTGATGACAACAGATGACGACACTAGCGTGATGACAACAGATGACGACACTAGCGTGATGACAACAGATGACGACACTAGCGTGATGACAACAGATGACGACACTAGACAGATGCTGACACTAGCGTGATGACAACAGATGACGACACTAGCGTGATGACAACAACAGATGACGACACTAGCGTGACGACAACAGATGACGACACTAGCGTGACGACAACAGATGACGACACTAGCGTGACGACAACAGATGACGACACTAGCGTGACGACAACAGATGACGACACTAGCGTGATGACAACAGATGACGACACTAGCGTGACGACAACAGATGACGACACTAGCGTGACGACAACAGATGACGACACTAGCGCGACGACAACAGATGACGACACTAGCGCGACGACAACAGATGACGACACTAGCGTGACGACACTAGCGTGACGACAACAGATGACGACACTAGCGTGATGACAACAGATGACGACACTAGCGTGACACTAGCGTGACGACAACAGATGACAACACTAGCGTGACGACACTAGCGTGACGACAACAGATGACGACACTAGCGTGACGACACTAGCGTGACGACAACAGATGACGACACTAGCGCGACGACAACAGATGACGACACTAGCGTGACGACAACAGATGACGACACTAGCGTGACGACACTAGCGTGACGACAACAGATGACGACACTAGCGTGATGACATTAGCGTGACGACAACAGATGACGACACTAGCGTGACGACAACAGATGACGACACTAGCGTGACGACAACAGATGACGACACTAGCGTGACGACAACAGATGACGACACTAGCGTGACGACAACAGATGACGACACTAGCGTGACGACAACAGATGACGACACTAGCGTGACGACAACAGATGACGACACTAGCGTGACGACAACAGATGACGACACTAGCGTGACGACAACAGATGACGACACTAGCGTGACGACAACAGATGACGACACTAGCGTGACAGATGTTGACACTAGCGTGATGACAACAGATGACGACACTAGCGTGATGACAACAGATGACGACACTAGCGTGATGACAACAGATGACGACACTAGCGTGACAGATGTTGACACTAGCGTGATGACAACAGATGACGACACTAGCGTGATGACAACAGATGACGACACTAGCGTGATGACAACAGATGACGACACTAGCGTGATGACAACAGATGACGACACTAGCGTGACAGATGTTGACACTAGCGTGATGACAACAGATGACGACACTAGCGTGACGACAACAGATGACGACACTAGCGTGACGACAACAGATGACGACACTAGCGCGACGACAACAGATGACGACACTAGCGTGACGACAACAGATGACGTGGCGACAACAGATGACGACACTAGCGTGACGACAACAGATGACGACACTAGCGTGATGACAACAGATGACGACACTAGCGTGACGACAACAGATGACGACACTAGCGCGACGACAACAGATGACGACACTAGCGTGACGACACTAGCGTGACGACAACAGATGACGACACTAGCGCGACGACAACAGATGACGACACTAGCGCGACGACACTAGCGTGACGACAACAGATGACAACACTAGCGTGACGACACTAGCGTGACGACAACAGATGACGACACTAGCGTGACGACACTAGCGTGACGACAACAGATGACGACACTAGCGTGACGACAACAGATGACGACACTAGCGTGACGACAACAGATGACGACACTAGCCTGACGACAACAGATGACGACACTAGCGTGACGACAACAGATGACGACACTAGCGTGACGACAACAGATGACGACACTAGCGTGACGACAACAGATGACGACACTAGCGTGACAGATGTTGACACTAGCGTGATGACAACAGATGACGACACTAGCGTGATGACAACAGATGACGACACTAGCGTGATGACAACAGATGACGACACTAGCGTGACAGATGTTGACACTAGCGTGATGACAACAGATGACGACACTAGCGTGATGACAACAGATGACGACACTAGCGTGATGACAACAGATGACGACACTAGCGTGATGACAACAGATGACGACACGTGACAGATGCACTAGCATGATGACAACAGATGACGACACTAGCGTGACGACAACAGATGACGACACTAGCGTGACGACAACAGATGACGACACTAGCGCGACGACAACAGATGACGACACTAGCGCGATGACAACAGATGACGACACTAGCGTGACGACAACAGATGACGACACTAGCGTGACGACAACAGATGACGACACTAGCGTGACGACAACAGATGACGACACTAGCGTGACGACAACAGATGACGACACTAGCGTGACGACAACAGATGACGACACTAGCACGACGATGACGACACTAGCGCGACGACACTGCGTGACGACAACAGATGACAACACTAGCGTGACGACACTAGCGTGACGACAACAGATGACGACACTAGCGTGACGACACTAGCGTGACACACTAGCGCGACGACAACAGATGACGACACTAGCGTGACGACAACAGATGACGACACTAGCGTGACGACAACAGCGTGACGACAACAGATGACGACACTAGCGTGATGACACTAGCGTGACGACAACAGATGACGACATTAGCGCGACGACAACAGATGACGACACTAGCGTGACGACAACAGATGACGACACTAGCGTGACGACAACAGATGACGACACTAGCGTGACGACACTAGCGTGATGACAACAGATGACGACACTAACGTGACGACAACAGATGACGACAACAGCGTGACGACAACAGATGACGACACTAGCGTGACGACACTAGCGTGACGACAACAGATGACGACACTAGCGTGACGACAACAGATGACGACACTAGCGTGACGACAACAGATGACGACACTAGCCTGACGACAACAGATGACGACACTAGCGTGACGACAACAGATGACGACACTAGCCTGACGACAACAGATGACGACACTAGCGTGACGACAACAGATGACGACACTAGCGTGACAGATGTTGACACTAGCGTGATGACAACAGATGACGACACTAGCCTGACGACACTAGCGTGATGACAACAGATGACGACACTAGCATGATGACAACAGATGACGACACTAGCGTGACGACAACAGATGACGACACTAGCGTGACGACAACAGATGACGACACTAGCGTGATGACAACAGATGACGACACTAGCGTGACAGATGTTGACACTAGCGTGATGACAACAGATGACGACACTAGCGTGATGACAACAGATGACGACACTAGCCTGACGACAACAGATGACGACACTAGCGTGATGACAACAGATGACGACACTAGCGTGATGACAACAGATGACGACACTAGCGTGACGACAACAGATGACGACACTAGCGTGACGACAACAGATGACGACACTATCCTGACGACAACAGATGATGACACTAGCGTGATGACAACAGATGACAACACTAGCGTGATGACAACAGATGACGACACTAGCGTGACAGATGTTGACACTAGCGTGATGACAACAGATGACGACACTAGCGTGATGACAACAGATGACGACACTAGCGTGACGACAACAGATGACGACACTAGCGTGACGACAACAGATGACTCACTTTAGGATTCTAGAAGGGTTCGAACATAAAAATATATAATACACAATGTTCTATTTAATGCCAATGTAACAGTATAACTTTAGACCGTCCCCTCGCCCCCATACCCGGGCGCGAACCAGGGACCCTCTGCACACATCATCAACAGTCACCCACGAAGCATCGTTACCCATCGCTCCACAAAAGCCGCGGCTCTTGCAGAGCAAAGGGGAACTACTACTTCAAGGTCTCAGAGCAAGTGACGTCACCGATTGAAACTCTATTTAGCGCGTACCACCGCTAACTAAGCTAGCGTTTCACATCCGTTACACCATGGCATAGATGGAAGAATGTGTTGTGTAAACAGAATATACATCCTGTGATTTGAACTTGTGTGTATTTACGGAGATTAGATATAAACCAAATTGATAAAATAAATTCCACTTACATCCAAATCCTCCGGATGTGTTCAAATCATTGCAACACAGACACAGGAACAATTTGTATAGATTTTTTTTCTCTGCTTTTAATATATATATTTTTTAAACAAATAAATAAATAACTGATTAAATCAAATGTACAATAGACATTATGCACTTTTAACTACTTCTTCTGGTACGCTCTGCACAGCTGTCACCGAAAAACAGAAGCACAATGAGGGGAGAGTGGGGTCATGGCACCGGGAGAATAGGGTAAGGTGGGGCTGCAAGGGTAGGCTAGGACAGGGTTAGTTGGGCTGGTCAGGTAGGCTAGGACAGGGTTAGTTGGGGTGGTGAGGTAGGCTAGGACAGGGTTAGTTGGGCTGGTGAGGTAGGCTAGGACAGGGTTAGTTGGGCTGGTCAGGTAGGCTAGGACAGGGTTAGTTGGGCTGGTCAGGTAGGCTAGGACAGGGTTAGTTGGGCTGGTCAGGTAGGCTAGGACAGGGTAAGGTGGGGCTGCAAGGGTAGGCTAGGACAGGGTTAGTTGGGGTGGTCAGGTAGGCTAGGACAGGGTTAGTTGGGCTGGTGAGGTAGGCTAGGACAGGGTTAGTTGGGCTGGTGAGGGAGGCTAGGACAGGGTTAGTTGGGCTGGTGTGGTAGGCTAGGACAGGGTTGGGGTTGGGGCTAGGACAGGGTTAGTTGGGCTGGTGAGGGAGGCTAGGACAGGGTTAGTTGGGCTGGTGTGGTAGGCTGGGACAGGGTTAGTTGGGCTGGTCAGGTAGGCTAGGACAGGGTAAGGTGGGGTGGTGAGGTAGGCTAGGACAGGGATAGTTGGGCTGGTGAGGTAGGCTAGGACAGGGTTAGTTGGGCTGGTGAGGTAGGCTGGGACAGGGTTAGTTGGGCTGGTGAGGTAGGCTAGGACAGGGTAAGGTGGGGTGGTGAGGTAGGCTAGGACAGGGGTAGTTGGGCTGGTAGGGTAGGTGAGGAGGGGGTAGTTGGGCTGGTGAGGTAGGTAGAACGGGGTAAACTTATCCACTGAAAAGGTCACTGAATATATAATTAATTTAATTCCATACGTCACTTATATAAATATATATAGAACCAAAAAAGAACAAAACTCTTCTGAGAAAAACAGCGATATACAGAAACCCACAACAGCAGTATAAAGGCCAACAGAAAGCAGGTGAGAGCAGTTAGAGAATGTGCAGAGAGAACGAGAGCATGACAGAGTATGAGACAATTGGCTAAATAGAGAGAGTTGGGGTAGGAGAGAAAGATAAAAGAAAGAGAGCAACTGTGCATATGAACGTTTAAATAAGAGAGAGAGAGAGAGAGAGAGAGAGAGAGAGAGAGAGAGAGAGAGAGAGAGAGAGAGAGAGAGAGAGAGAGAGAGAGAGAGAGAGAGGAGAGAGAGGTGGACTGAAGTTGACTGTCCAGTGTGTTCAGGAGTGCCACGTGACGCTGTTGCCTGTCTGTGCATGGGCGTGGATGTTAGCACAAATACACAGCAACAGTGATCCACATGCTCGCGTATCTTATGTGCTCTTTAGGTATCAATAATATAAAACAAAACAATTGAAAATGAAAATATCTTCTCAGTTTGTGTTCTGTGTTCACTTGTCCCCCTTGACGTCTTGTCCCCCCTTCCTGTCCGTCCAAACTGTTCAGTCCCCTCAGTCCTACTTTTCAGAAGTCCCTCTCCCCCTCCTCTTCCTCTTCACTGGAAGCTGGCCCTCTCCAGGACTCTTCCTCTTCACTGGGAGCTGGCCCT
>NC_060190.1:72758434-72783434 GCF_021184085.1 Oncorhynchus gorbuscha | reverse complement strand
GTGTCTGTGAAAGGCCAGGATAACTGTGTGTCTGTGAGTAGGTGAAAGGCAATGATATCTGTGTGTCTGTGAAAGGCCAGGATAACTGTGTGTCGGTGAAAGGCCAGGATAACTGTGTGACTGTGAAAGGCCAGGATAACTGTGTGTCTGTGAAAGGCCAGGATAACTGTGTGTCTGTGTGTAGGTGAAAGGCAATGATATCTGTTTTTAAGGCCAGGATAACTGTGAAAGGCCAGGATAACTGTGTGACTGTGAAAGGACAGGATAACTGTGTGTCTGAAAGGATAACCAGGATAACGTGTGAAAGGCCAGGATAACTGTGTGTCGGTGAAAGGCCAGGATAACTGTGACAGGCCAGGATAACTTGGTGACTGTGAAAGGCCAGGATAACTTGGTGACTGTGAAAGGCCAGGATAACTTGGTGACTGTGAAAGGCCAGGATAACTTGGTGACTGTGAAAGGCCAGGATAACTTTGTGACTGTGAAAGGCCAGGATAACTGTGTGTCTGTGAAAGGCCAGGATAACTTGGTGACTGTGAAAGGCCAGGATAACTGTGTGTCTGTGAAAGGCCAGGATAACTGTGTGTCGGTGACAGACCAGGATAACTGTGTGTCTGTGAAAGGCCAGGATAACTGTGTGACTGTGAAAGGCCAGGATAACTGTGTCTGTGAAAGGCCAGGATAACTGTGTGTGAAAGGCCAGGATAACTGTGTCTGTGAAAGGCCAGGATAAATGTGTGTCTGTGAAAGGCCAGGATAACTGTGTGTCTGTGAAAGGCCAGGATAACTTGGTGACTGTGAAAGGCCAGGATAACTTGGTGACTGTGAAAGACCAGGATAACTTGGTGACTGTGAAAGGCCAGGATAACTTGGTGACTGTGAAAGGCCAGGATAACTGTGTGTCTGAAAGGCCAGGATAACTGTGTCTGTGAAAGGCCAGGATAACTGTGTGTCTGAAAGGCCAGGATAACTGTGTCTGTGAAAGGCCAGGATAATAGTGCGTCTGTGAAATGCTAGGATACCTGTGTGTCTGTGAAAGGCAAGGATCCTGTCCTATTCGGTGTCCTGTGTGAATCTAAGTGTGCGTTCTCTAATTCTCTCCTTCTTTCTTTCTCTCTCGGAGGACCTGAGCCCAAGGACCATGCCCCAGGACTACCTGACATGATGACTCCTTGCTGTCCCCAGTCCACCTGGCCATGCTGCTGACTTCAACTGTTCTGCTGCTGGTCATTTATGAACATTTGAACATCTTGGCCATGTTCTGTTATAATCTCCACCCGCACAGCCAGAAGAGGACTGGCCACCCCACATATGTTCTCTCTAATTCTCTCTTTCTTTCTCTCTCTCGGAGGACCTGCCCTGGTCATTTGATGATGACATTTGTCCCCAGTCCATGACTGTGCTGCTGCTCATTTAAACTGTTCTGCCTTATTTTATTTGACCATGCTGGTCATTTATGAACATTTGAACATCTTGGCCATGTTCTGTTATAATCTCCAGCCACAGCCAGAGAGGACTGGCCACCCCACATAGCCTGGTTCCTCTCTAGGTTTCTTCCTAGGTTTTGGCCTTTCTAGGGAGTTTTTCCTAGCCACCGTGCTTCTACACCTGCATTGCTTGCTGTTTGGGGTTTTAGGCTGGGTTTCTGTACAGCACTTTGAGATATCAGCTGATGTACGAAGGGCTATATAAATACATTTGATTTGATTTGATTTGAAGGATAACTGTGTGTCTGTGAAAGGCAAGGATAACTGTGTGTCTGAAAGGCCAGGATAATAGTGTCTGAAAAGCCAGGATAACTGTTTATCTGAAAAGCCAGGATAACTGTTTGTCTGAAAAGCCAGGATAACTGTTTGTCTGAAAAGCCAGGATAACTGTGTGTCTGTGTGTGTAGAGTGTAAATGGTCAGCTGAGGCAGTGTGTGAAGATGGATGTGTAGGTGAAAGAGCAAGCTAGGCAAGGTGGTGTGATGTGTGTGTGTGTGTGTGTGTGTGTGTGTGTGATGTGTGATGTGTGTGTGTGTGTGTGTGTGTGTGTGTGTGTGTGTGTGTGTGTGTGTGTGTGTGTGTGTGTGGGGGGGGCAGCCATGTGGGTAAAGTGAGTTAGGTTCTCAGGGCCTGCTGGTGGCTGGTCAAAAACAACATGGACAGCTCATCATGAAGGGGTCACTGTGTGAAGGGGTCACTGTGTGAAGGGGTTACTGTGGAAGTGGGTGAAAGAGCGAGAACCAGGAGTTGGCTGGGACTTATCTCTCAATGCCAGGAATAACAGACCTGTGTGTAGGTTCCCCAGAAGCGCAAGGGGAGGACCATCCTCCTCAGTGAATAATACAAATGAAAAAATATATATATTTAAAAAAGTTATCATTTTTAATAGAGGTCAAACAATTATGATTTTTCAACGCAGATACCGATTTTTGGAGGACCAAAAAAACCAGACACCGATTAAATCGGGCGATTTATATTTATATATATATATATTTGTAATAATGACAATTACAACAATACTGAATGAATACTTATTTTAACTTAATATAATACATAAATAAAATCAATATAGTCTCAAATAAATAATGAAACATGTTCAATTTGGTTTAAATAACACAAAAACACAGTGTTGGAGAAGAAAGTAAAAGTGCAATATGTGCCGTGTAAAAAAGCTAAGTTCCTTGCTCAGAACATGAGAACATATGAAAGTTGGTGGTTCTTTTAAACTTGAGTCTTCAATATTCTCATTGCCTAATCTCTGGAGTTGATGGGCTTGAAGTCATTGACAGCACTGTGCTTCAACCCTGCTTACGAGCCTGCTGCTGCCTACCACCGCTCAGTCAGATTGCTCTATCCAATATTAAATCATAGACTTAATTATAATATAATAAACAGACAGAAATACGAGCATTAGGTCATTAATATGGTCAAAACCGGAAACTATCATTTTGAAACAAAACGTTTATTCTTTCAGTGAAATACGGAACCATTCCGTATTTTATCTAACGGGTGGCATCCATCAGTCTAAATATTGCTGTTACATTGCACAACCTTCAATGTTATGTCATAATTACATAAAATTCCGGCAAATGAATTACGGTCTATGTTAGGAAGAAAATGGTCTTCACACAGTTTGTAACAAACCTGACTGGTGCATATACAGTTGAAGTCTGTAGTTTACATACACCTTAATTAACCAAATACATTTCAAATCAGTTTTTCACCATTCCTGACATTTAATCCTAGTAAACATTCCCTGTTTTAGGTCAGTTAGGATCACCACTTTATTTTAAGAATGTGAAATGTCAGAATAATAGTAGAGAGAATGATTTATTTGAGCTTTTATTTATTTCATCACATTCCCAGTGGGTCAGAAGTTTACATACACTCAATTAGTATTTGGTAGCATTGCCTTTAAATTGTTTAACTTGGGTCAAACGTTTTCGGGTAGCTTCCCACAATAAGTTGGGTGAATTTTGGCCCATTCCTCCTGACAGAGCTGGTGTAACTGAGTCAGGTTTGTAGGTCTCCTTGCTCACACACGCTTTATCAGTTCTGCCCACAAATTTTCTATGGAATTGAGGTCAGGGCTTTGTGATGGCCACTCCAATACCTTGACTTTGTTGTCCTTAAGCCATTTTGCCACAACTTTGGAAGTATGCTTGGGGTCATTGTCCATTTGGAAGACCCATTTGCGACCAAGCTTTAACTTGGACTGATGTCTTGAGATGTTGCTTCAATATATACACCTAATTTTTCCTTCTCATTATGCCATCTATTTTGTGAAGAGCACCCGTCCCTCCTGCAACAAAGCACCCCACAACATGATGCTGCCACCCCCGTGCTTCACGGTTGGGATGGTGTTCTTTGGCTTGCAAGCCTCCCCCTTTTCCCTCCAAACATAACGGATGGTCATTATGGCCAAACAATTATATTTTTGTTTCATCAGACCAGAAGACATTTCTCCAAAAAGTACGATCTTTGTCCCCATGTGCAGTTGCAAACCGTAGTCTGGCTTTTTTATGGTGGTTTTGGAGCAGTGGCCTCTTCTTTGCGGACCGGCCTTTCAGGTTATGTCAATATAGGACTCGTTTTACTGTGGATATAGATACTTTTGTACCGGTTTCCTCCAGCATCTTCACAAGGTCTTTTGCTGTCGTTCTGGGATTGATTTGCACTTATCGCACCAAAGTACGTTCATCTCTAGGAGACAGAACACGTCTTCTTCCTGAGCGGTATGACGGCTGCGTGGTCCCATGGAGTTTATACTTGCATACTATTGTTCGTTCAGATGAATGTGGTACCTTCAGGCATTTAGAAATTGGTCCCAATGATGAACCAGACTTGTGAAGGTCTACAATGAATTTTTCTGAGGTCTTGGCTGATATCTTTTGATTTTCCCATGATGTCAAGCAAAAAGGCACTGAGTTTGAAGGTAGTCCTTGAAATACATCCACAGGTACACCGCCAATTGACTCAAATTATGTCAATTAGCCTATCAGAAGCTTCTAAAGCCATGACATAATTTTCTGGAATTTTCCAAGCTGTTTAAAGGCACAGTCAACGTAGTGTGTGTAAACTTCTGACACACTGGCATTGTGACACAGTGAATTTTAAGTGAAATAATCTGTAAACAATTATTGGGAAAATGACTTGTGTCCAGCACAAAGTAGATGTCCTAACCAACTTGCCAAATCTATAGTTTGTTAACAAGACATTTGTGGAGTGGTTGAAAAACGAGTTTTAATGACTCCAACCTAAGTGTATGTAAACTTCCGACTTCAACTGTACCCTGACTCTGCTTACACTGAACCCAAGAGAAGTGACAATTTCAGGCACCGCATTAATTATATGCAATGCAGGACAAGCTAGTTAAACAAGTAATATCATCAACCATGTGTAGTTAGTGAATATGTTAAGATTGATTGTTTTTTATAAGTTTAATGCTAGCTATCAACTTACCATGGCTCCTTGCACTTGCGTAAACAGGTGGTCAGCCTGCCACGCAGTCTCCTCGTGGATTGCAATATAAATTGGCTAAAATGCTGATTAAAGACTTATGAAAACTTGAAATGGGCCCTAATTTATCAGCCATTCCTATTAATCGGTCGACCTCTAATTTTTAGATAGACAATTACTATTATTTAGACAATACTAAATATAATGTATTATTATTATATATAATTTTTAGATAACAATACTAAATATATTCACGTCACCAAATAATGTATTAAAACACAGCGTTTTTGCAATGAAGGTCTGCAGTAGCCTCAGCAGCACTCTGTCGGGAAGCAACATGGTGTAGCTGGAGGACAGCTTGCTTCCATCCTCCTCTGGCTACATTGACTTCAACACAAAACCTAGGAGGCTCATGGTTCTCATCCCCTTCCACCTACAGACCCCTACCTTTTCCCACATTGCCTCAATCTAAAATGGATTCTATAAATAAAAATCCTCAATCTGCACACTATACACACCATAATGACAAAGCGAAAACATTATTGCAAATGTATTACAAATGTAAAAAAACACTTATTTGCGTTAGTATTCAGACCCTTTGCTGTGAGACTCGAAATTGAGCTTCTGTTTCTATTGATCATCCTTGTGATATTTCTAC
The DNA here is from genome assembly GCF_021184085.1 of Oncorhynchus gorbuscha. Classification (NCBI taxonomy): domain Eukaryota; kingdom Metazoa; phylum Chordata; class Actinopteri; order Salmoniformes; family Salmonidae; genus Oncorhynchus; species Oncorhynchus gorbuscha. The sequence goes on along the minus strand of NC_060190.1, from coordinate 72,777,830 downwards.
AACTTGATTGGAGTCCACCTGTGCTAAATTCAATTGATTAGACATGATTTGGAAAGGCACACACCTGTCTATTTAAGGTTCCACAGTTGACAGCGCATGTCAGAGCAAAAACCAAACCATGAGATCAAAGGAATTGTCCGTAGAGCTCCGAGACAGAATTGTGTCAAGGCACAAATCTGGGGAAGGGGTACAAAAAACATTTCTGCAGCATTGAAGGACTCCAAGAACACAGTGGCCTCATTCATTCTTAAATGGAAGAAGTTTGGAACAACCGAGACTTTGTCCGCCCAGCCAAACTGAGCAATCGGGAGAGAAGGGCTTTGGTCAGGGAGGTTACCAAGAACCCGATGGTCACTCTGACAGAGCTCTAGAGTTCCTCTGTGGAGATGGGAGAACCTTCCAGAAGGACAATCATCTCTGCAGCACTTCACCATCAGGTCCAGTTGGAAGCCGTTTTTCAGGAAAAGGCACATGACAGCCAGCGTGGAGTTTGCTAAAAGGCACCTAAAGACTCAAGACCATGAGAAACAAGATTCTCTGGTCTGATGAAACCAAGATTGAACTCTTTGGCCTGAATGCCAAGCGTCACGTCTGGAGGAAACCTGGCACCATCCCTACAGTTATAAAACCCTCACTCCCCCCTATCTGAGATATCTACTGCAGCCCTCATATCACACACACACACACACACACACACACACACACACACACACACACACACACACACACACACACACACACACACACACACACACACACACACACACACACACACACACACACACACACACACACACACACACACACACACACACACACACACCCGTTCTGCCAGTCACATTCTGTTAAAGGTCCCCTAAGCACACACATCCCTGGGTCGCACCTCTTTTCAGTTCGCTGCAGCTAGCGACTGGAACGAGCTGCAACAAAACACTCAAACTGGACAGTTTTATCTCAATCTCTTAATTCAAAGACTCAATCATGGACACTCTTACTGACAGTTGTGGCTGCTTCGCGTTATGTATTGTTGTCTCTACCTTCTTCCCCTTTGTGCTGTTGTCTGTGTCCAATAATGTTTGTATCATGTGTTGTGCTGCTACCATGCTGTGGTCATGTTGTGTTGCTACCATGCTGTGTTGTTGTCTTAGGTCTCTCTTTGCGTAGTGTAGTGTTGTCTCTCTCGTTGTGATGTGTGTTTTGTCCTATATTTATATTTATATTGTATTTATTTATTTATTTTTAATCCCAGGGCCCCGTCCCCACAGGAGGCCTTTTGCCTTTTGGTCGGCCATCATTGTAAATAAGAATTTGTTCTTAACTGACTCGCCTAGTTAAATAAAAAGGTTAAATAAATTACATTTGAAAAATACGGTGAGGCATGGTGGTGGCTGCATCATGCTGTGGGGATGTTCTTCAGCGGCAGGGACTGGGAGAATAGTCAGCATCGAGGCAAAGCTGAATTGAGCAAAGTACAGAAAGATCCTTGATGAAAACTTTCTCTAGAGCGCTCAGGAGTGAAGGTTCAGCTTCCAACAGGACAACGCAGGAGTGGCTTCAGGACAAGTCTCTGAATGTTCTTGAGTGGCCCAGCGAGAGCCCGGACTTGAACCTGATCGAACATCTCTAGAGAGATCTGAAAATAGCTGTGCAGTGACGCTCCCCATCCAACCTGACAGAACTTAAGAGGATCTGCAGACAAGAATGGGAGAATGACAAGAATGGGAGAAACCCCGCAAATACAGGTGTGCCAAGATTGTATCGTCATACACAAGAAGAATCAAGGCTGTAATCACCGCCAAAGGTGCTTCAACAAAGTACTGAGTAAAGGGTCTGAATACTTATGTAAATGTTATAGTTTTTTAAATTTTTAATACATTTGCTAAACATTTCTAAAAACCTTTTTTTGCTTTGTCATTATGGGGTATTGTGTGTAGATTGAAACAAATCTATTTTAGAACAAGGTGTTAACGTAACAAAATGTCGAAAAAGTCAAGGGGTCTGAATACTTTCCGAATGCACTGTATATCGTGGGTCTCGCACCCTCCTAAACAAAATGACACCAGCCTCCACTGGTGTGTGTGTGTCGAGCAAGCTACCAAAGTAATATTGGTAATTCACTGGTTTTCCATGTTAACTTTGGTCATTTACACTTGAATAAAGTATATCTTCTTTTAAAACATGTATTCATATATAGTATTAATTATTATTATTTTTGTCTCCCTATTGTCCATGAGATTCTAGTAAATAGACCGTATGATTCAGTAGAAAATAAACAAATTAATGAAAAAAAGCATCTAAAATCAACAATGCCATTATTTTCAATTAACTCTGCAACTCTTCCAACTATTGACTTTTTTTCACAACTGCCCACAGAGACATAGTAAAATAAAGACAAATGTGAGGAAAAAGAAAGTTAATTTAATGCTGAAACCCTCATATTAAACACCAATGAATGGTATTTACAAAGTATTCACAAAGGTCTATATTTAGGATAATATTTTACTGCTTTGTCATTCAATGTTTTACTTTTTAAAACATCTTATTTAAATATTGTATACATAGTATTTTAGATGAGGCGACACAGAGGGCCAGTGATAATCTGAAATACCCAAAAAATTCCACTTGATGTCGTGTCGTCTTATAAAATTTCCCCCAAAAACCTGAAAGCAAAAACAATGTCTAAACTTAGGTTTCCAGTAATATACCCTCCCTTTGCAACCCAAGTCAGGTGTGTGAGGACAGATGAGTAGGTGAAAGGGCCAGATAGCGTAGGCAAGCAGGCGTGAGGTGTGTGTGTGTGTGTAAGGGGGGGGTCAGCGCAGCCATGTGGGTAAGGTGAGTTAGGTTCTCAGGGCCTGCTGGTGGCTGGTCAGAAACAACATGGACAGCTCATCATGAAGGGGTCACTGTGTGAAGGGGTCACTGTGTGAAGGGGTCACTGTGTGAAGGGGTCACTGTGTGAAGGGGTCACTGTGATGGGGACACTGTGATGGGGACACTGTGATGGGGACACTGTGATGGGGACACTGTGTGATGGGGTCACTGTGTGAAGGGGTCACTGTGTGAAGGGGTCACTGTGTGAAGGGGTCACTGTGTGATGGGGTCACTGTGTGAAGGGGTCACTGTGTGAAGGGGTCACTGTGTGAAGGGGTCACTGTGTGAAGGTAAGAGCGTCTGCTAAATGACTTAAATGTAATGTAATGTAATGTAATGAAGGGGTCACTGTGATGGGGACTCTGTGTGATGGGGTCACTGTGTGAAGGGGTCACTGTGTGAAGGGTTCACTGTGTGAAGGGTTCACTGTGTGAAGGGGTCACTGTGATGGGGACTCTGTGTGATGGGGTCACTGTGTGAAGGGGTCACTGTGTGAAGGGGTCACTGTGTGAAGGGTTCACTGTGTGAAGGGGTCACTGTGTGAAGGGGTCACTGTGTGATGGGGTCACTGTGTGATGGGGACTCTGTGTGATGGGGTCACTGTGTGAAGGGGTCACTGTGTGAAGGGGTCACTGTGTGAAGGGGTCACTGTGTGATGGGGTCACTGTGTGATGGGGTCACTGTGTGAAGGGGTCACTGTGGGTCACTGTGTGAAGGGGTCACTGTGATGGGGACTCTGTGTGAAGGGGTCACTGTGTGAAGGGTTCACTGTGTGAAGGGGTCACTGTGTGAAGGGGTCAGTGTGTGATGGGGGTGAAAGAGGCTCACCGTAGTCAAACGTGTGTGTGTGTGTGTGTGTGTGTGTATGAGTGTGTGTTTGTGTGTGTGTGTGTGTATGAGCATGTGTGTGTCAAATCAAATCAAATGTATTTGTCACATACACATGGTTAGCAGATGTTAGTGCGAGTGTAGCGAAATGCTTGTGCTTCTAGTTCCGACAATGCAGTAATAACCAACAAGTAATCTAGCTAACAATTCCAAAACTACTACCTTATAGGCACAAGTGTAAGGGGATAAAGAATATGTACATACAGATATATGAATGAGTGATGGTACAGAGCGGCATAGGCAAGATACAGTAGATGGTATTGAGTGCAGTATATATACATATGAGATGAGTATGTAAACAAAGTGGGATAGTTAAAGTGGCTAGTGATACATGTATTACATAAAGATGCAGTAGATGATATAGAGTACAGTATATACGTATGCATATGAGATGAATAATGTAGGGTAAGTAACATTATATAAGGTAGCATTGTTTAAAGTGGCTAGTGATATACTTTACATAATTTCCCATCAATTCCCATTATTAAAGTGGCTGGAGTTGAGTCAGTGTGTTGGCAGCAGCCACTCAATGTTAGTGGTGGCTGTTTAACAGTGTGATGGCCTTGAGATAGAAGCTGTTTTTCAGTCTCTCGGTCCCAGCTTTGATGCACCTGTACTGACCTCGCCTTCTGGATGATAGCGGGGTGAACAGGCAGTGGTTCGGGTGATTGTTGTCCTTGATGATCTTTATGGCCTTCCTGTGACATCGGGTGGTGTAGGTGTTCTGGAGGGCAGGTAGTTTGCCCCCGGTGATGCGTTGTGCTGACCTCACTACCCTCTGGAGAGCCTTACGGTTGTGGGCGGAGCAGTTGCCGTACCAGGCGGTGATACAGCCCGACAGGATGCTCTCGATTGTGCATCTGTAGAAGTTTGTGAGTGCTTTTGGTGACAAGCCGAATTTCTTCAGCCTCCTGAGGTTGAAGAGGCGCTACTGCGCCTTCTTCACGATGCTGTCTGTGTGGGTGGACCAATTCAGTTTGTCTGTGATGTGTACGCCCAGGAACTTAAAACTTACTACCCTCTCCACTACTGTTCCATCGATGTGGATAGGGGGGTGTTCCCTCTGCTGTTTCCTGAAGTCCACAATCATCTCAGTTTTGTTGACGTTGATTGTGAGGTTATTTTCCTGACACCACACTCCGAGGGCCCTCACCTCCTCCCTGTAGGCCGTCTCGTCGTTGTTGGTAATCAAGCCTACCACTGTTGTGTCGTCCGCAAACTTGATGATTGAGTTGGAGGCGTGCGTGGCCACGCAGTCGTGGGTGAACAGGGAGTACAGGAGAGGGCTCAGAACGCACCCTTGTGGGGCCCCAGTGTTGAGGATCAGCTTGGAGGGCACTATGGTGTTAAATGCCGAGCTGTAGTCGATGAACAGCATTCTCACATAGGTATTCCTCTAGTCCAGATGGGTTAGGGCAGTGTGCATTGTGGTTGAGATTGCATCGTCTGTTTACCTATTTGGGCGGTAAGCAAATTGGAGTGGGTCTAGGGTGTCAGGTAGGGTGGAGGTGATATGGTCCTTGACTAGCCTCTCAAAGCACTTCATGATGACGGAAGTGAGTGCTACGGGGCGGTAGTCGTTTAGCTCAGTTACCTTAGCTTTCTTGGGAACAGGAACAATGGTGGCCCTCTTGAAGCATGTGGGAACAACAGACTGGGATAGGGATTGATTGAATATGTCCATAAACACACCAGCCAGCTGGTCTGCACATGCTCTGAGGGCGCGGCTGGGGATGCCGTCTGGGCCTGCAGCCTTGCGAGGGTTGACACGTTTAAATGTTTTACTCACCTCGGCTGCAGTGAAGGAGAGTCCGCATGTTTTGGTTGCGGGCCGTGTCAGTGGCACTGTATTGTCCTCAAAGCGGGCAAATAAGTTATTTAGTCTGCCTGGGAGCAAGACATCCTGGTCCGTGACGGGGCTGGTTTTCTTTTTGTAATCCGTGATTGACTGTAGACCCTGCCACATACCTCTTGTGTCTGAGCCATTGAATTGAGATTCTACTTTGTCTCTATACTGATGCTTAGCTTGTTTGATTGCCTTGCGGAGGGAATAGTTACACAGTTTGTTTTCGGTCATGTTACCAGTCACCTTTCCCTGATTAAAAGCAGTGGTTCGCGCTTTCAGTTTCACGCGAATGCTGCCATCAATCCACGGTTTCTGGTTTGGGAATGTTTTAATGGCTGCTATGGGAACGACATCTTCAACGCACGTTCTAATGAACTCGCTCACCAAATCAGCGTATTCGTCAATGTTGTTGTTTGATTGCAATACGAAGCATATCCCAGTCCACGTGATGGAAGCAGTCTTGGAGTGTGGAATCACTGTGTGTGTGTGTATGAGCGTGACTGCTACTGGCTCACAGTGACATTTGTTCAGTAAGCTGGCATGTACACATCTTTTTGTTATGTCATGTCAAACTGGTGTGTGTGTGTGTGTGTGTGTGTGTGTGTGTGTGTGTGTGTGTGTGTGTGTGTGTGTGTGTGTGTGTGTGTGTGTGTGTGTGTGTGTGTGTGTGTGTGTGTGTAAAAACAAATAGTGTTTTTTTTCTCCCCTTATTTCGTGACATCCAAAATGGTTGTTCCGATCTGGTGTCATCATGGCAACTCCCCAACGGGGTCGGTAGAGGCACGTTTCCTGCATCACATGACCCGCCAAGCTACTTCTTAACACACTGATCGCTTAACCCGGAAGCCAGGAAACACTGTTCAACTGACAACTAAGTCCGTTTGCATGCGTCCCGGCCCGCCACGAGGAGTTGCTTAAAGCGTGGCGAACCCCGGCCAAACCCTCCCCGAACCCGGACGGCGCTGGGCTGATTGTGCGCCGCCCTATGGGACTCCCGTCATAGTCGGCTGTAGTGGCGCCTTAGACCAGGGCACCTTTCGGGAGGCCACTTGTGTGTGTGTGTGTGTGTCTGTGTATGTGGTGTGTGCATGGTAAGTGTTACGGTGTGCATCTGTTTGTCTCCGTCTCTGTGTGGTGTTACCTTGTGCGGGCCCTGGTCCGGGCCGGGGGAACTGTGACAGTAGGGGCAGAGGGCCGAGGCCTGGACAGACACTGCTCACGCTGCCTGAGGGGGAGGGGGCAGGAGACTGGGTGGGGGAGGACAGAGGACTGCTCTGCATCTGTGTACTCGTCTGGAGGGGGGATGGGGGAGGGAGATAGAGGGGAGGACATGGATAGAGGAGAGGACGAGACATACTGTAGTTCACAATACAGATAGTCAACAAATATATCACAAATTAGTATTTTTTCATTTAAAATGTCATGTCAGCATAGGAGAATCCTACACTGTCCTCCTGAATAGTCCACGGGATTCTGTAAGTGAGGGAGAGAGTATACAGGAAGTACAGTAATTCTGTGTATATAACACCTGTTGTAGTACTGTATATATGCTGTATATAGTACCTGTTGTAGTACTGTATGGAAGTATTATAGTAGTGCTGTATATAGTACCTGTTGTAGTACTGTATGGTAGTATTATATAGCGCTGTATATAGTACCTGTTGTAGTACTGTATGGTAGTATTATATAGTGCTGTATATAGTACCTGTTGTAGTACTGTATGGTAGTATTATAGTAGTGCTGTATATAGTACCTGTTGGTGTACGGTATGGTAGTATTATAGTAGTGCTGTATATAGTACCTGTTGTAGTACTGTATGGTAGTATTATAGTAGTGCTGTATATAACACCTGTTGTAGTACTGTATATATGCTGTATATAGTACCTGTTGTAGTACTGTATGGTAGTATTATAGTAGTGCTGTATATAGTACCTGTTGGTGTACTGTATATATGCGGTATATAGTACCTCTTGTAGTACTGTATGGTAGTATTATAGTAGTGCTGTATATAGTACCTGTTGTAGTACTGTATGGTAGTATTATAGTAGTGCTGTATATAGTACCTGTTGGTGTACGGTATGGTAGTATTATAGTAGTGCTGTATATAGTACCTGTTGTAGTACTGTATGGTAGTATTATAGTAGTGCTGTATATAGTACCTGTTGTAGTACTGTATGGTAGTATTATAGTAGTGCTGTATATAGTACCTGTTGGTGTACGGTATGGTAGTATTATAGTAGTGCTGTATATATTACCTGTTGTAGTACTGTATGGTAGTATTATAGTAGTGCTGTATATAGTACCTGTTGTAGTACTGTATGGTAGTATTATAGTAGTGCTGTATATAGTACCTGTTGTAGTACTGTATGGTAGTATTATAGTAGTGCTGTATATAGTACCTGTTGGTGTACGGTATGGTAGTATTATAGTAGTGCTGTATATAGTACCTGTTGTAGTACTGTATGGTAGTATTATAGTAGTGCTGTATATAGTACCTGTTGTAGTACTGTATGGTAGTATTATAGTAGTGCTGTATATAGTACCTGTTGTAGTACTGTATGGTAGTATTATAGTAGTGCTGTATATAGTACCTGTTGGTGTACGGTATGGTAGTATTATAGTAGTGCTGTATATAGTACCTGTTGTAGTACTGTATGGTAGTATTATAGTAGTGCTGTATATAGTACCTGTTGTAGTACTGTATGGTAGTATTATAGTAGTGCTGTATACAGTACCTGTTGTGTGTTGTCAGATTTGTAGAGGTCTCCAGGCTTACTGGGTCTCTGCTCGAGGCTGTAGTACTTGCAGGAGTTCCACTGGACCAGAGGAGGATTGTGGGTAGGCTGGGGTCCGTTGGGGACACTAAGCTGCATGACCATCACCCCAGGCCCTGGGGGGGCCACCCCTGTAGCACCACACACAAAGTTAAAGCATTGTAGGGAAAAGGTTACACTTTTAAAGTGAACCCTTCGTCATAAGGGCTACGACACAGGGCCAACGTTGTTGACCAAACCTAATCGATAAAGTTAGAGCTCGGGAAAACAGATGAACTCTCACCTGAATATTGCTGCTGTATCTGTGGAGGGTTGCAGGGAGAAGTAGACGGGCTCATCTGGTACTGCTCTGAGCTGGGCTGCAGGTACCCTACTGATGGACTGGAGAGAGACGCACACAGAGAAACACACACACAGAGAAACACACAGACACACACAGAGAAACACACACACAGAGACGCACACACAGAGAAACACACACACAGAGAAACACACACACAGAGACGCACACACACAGAGACGCACACACACACAGAGACGCACACACACACAGAGAAACACACACACAGAGAAACACACACACAGAGAAACACACACACAGAGAAACACACAGAGAAACACACGCACTGTAAGCACTTGGCAGTCATCCACAGACGGTAGGCATTATCACATCAATAAGCTGTGTGTGTGTGTGTGTGTGTGTGTGTGTGTGTGTGTGTGTGTGTGTGTGTGTGTGTGTGTGTGTGTGTGTGTGTGTGTGTGTGTGTGTGTGTGTGTGTGTGTGTGTGTGTGTGTGTGCGTCTCTGTGTGTGTGTGTGTGTGTGTGTGTGTGTGTGTGTGTGTGTGTGTGTGTGTGTGTGTGTGTGTGTGTGTGTGTGTGTGTGTGTGTGTGTGTGTGTGTGTGTCTCTGTGTAACAGGCTTCAATCACAACAGTCATATTTTGTTTAGCGAGAGTGTGGAAGCGATGTGTCAAAGAAAAATAAAGATTCAAGTGTTTAAACAGGTTGTTTATTGATTCCAGTCATGTGACTTTCTATCCTAATTCAATCGTCTTTAATGACTTCACTTACAGCTCAAGTTTCCCGAGTGTCTTACAATTACTGCTTAGCCAGGCGGTTAGCAGGAGAGCTTGTTACTGATAAGAATTACATTCAACTTCATTCAGGAATGAACAGATTCAGTCTGCTTCTGGAGTATAGGCCATTTCCTCTGTAATGTGTTTTTTTTAAAAACATTTTTTTAAGTGTAGTTTATTATTGTAATTCCAGAAGTGAGATTATAAGTGACACTTATTCAGAACAAGTTATCTGGGTTGTAGCTCAACAGGTCTGCTGGAGGCAATATGTTGGGAGTAGTTCTCCCCATACAATATATCCAGCACTTCAGTATCTGTTCAAAGCACGCTTTATAAAATCACTTACATTTTTTTTTTAAGTACCTACCTTGTGCTGTTCTGTTGTGTGGGGGTGATGACGCTGTAGTATACAGGCATGGGCCCCTGGACAGTCTGCACAGACTGACTGACTGGCACCATGACCTGCTGCTGGTACTGCTGGATCACCTGTTGAGAGTCACTGGCCACAGGGACCTGCTAGGAGGCAAGACACATGAACATGTAGCCAAGGTGAGTTGACACCCTCTGCCCAATAGGGAATATCCTCTTGGTCTAATAGCTGGTTTCCCGAGCGAGAGACCCGGGTTCGGATTACAACAGTTACATCCCACTCGTCGCGTTTACATAAAAATAGTTGTGGTCCGAGAACTGAGCCTTGAGGAACTCCTAAATGCATACAAGATGTAGCAATCACGCACGCGCACACACACACACACACACACACACACACACACACACACACACACACACACACACACACACACACACACACACACACACACACACACACACACACACACACACACACACACACAGCATTAAATGTACCTGATATGAGGGCATCTGTGGGTACTGAACCATCATGGCCGTCACCTGTCCATGCATGCCCTGCCCCTGGGAGGTGAGGAGGGCCTGGTTCTGGGGCTGCTGGGATACTCCTATCATTCCCTGGTACTGGGGCTGCTGGCTGGGCATCATGGTCTGGAGAGCTGCTGGTTATGTAGGACATGGTCATGGTAACACAGGTGTGTGTGTGTGTGTGTGTGTGTGTGTGTGTGTGTGTGTGTGTGTGTGTGTGTGTGTGTGTGTGTGTGTGTGTGTGTGTGTGTGTGTGTGTGTGTGTGTGTGTGTGTGTGTGTGTGTGTGTGTGTGTGTGTGTGTGTGTGTGTGTGTGTGTGTGTGTGTATTTTGGGTATGCCACACATCTATCAACCCTGGTCCTACTGGTGACACGCAGGCACATGGAAGAATCACATTTATACTCTAAATACATTTGAATACAGGAATTTGACTCAGTGAAATGGATCTGCCACTAAAACAGGATATATAGACAGACGATAAACAGGATATAGAGACAGACGATAAACAGGATATAGAGACAGACGATAAACAGGATATAGAGACAGATGATAAACAGGATATACAGACGATAAACAGGATATATAGACAGGCGATAAACAGGATATAGAGACAGATGATAAACAGGATATAGAGACAGATGATAAACAGGATATAGAGACAAGACGATAAACAGGATATACAGACAGATGATAAACAGGATATACAGACGCAGAATTTACACAAATCCACATACAGTAAGCTAAAAACTACAGAATACACTATAAAACACTAAGACACATTATTTAAATAATGAACGTAGGGACGTAACAATAAAAATGATTTCATGTTAACACAGACTGTCTAGAAAGAAAGGAAAGTCATGGAAGAACATGGGCCAATATGGGGAAGCAGAACATGACTGTCCGGCAGAGGGTAGGCTTGTTGCTGCCTGAATGCTCAGGGTCATTCTGAGTGTAACCCAGATAACTTTTCAGGACTCGTTGCATCAGTGCTTCTGTCCCAAACTACACAATGTGGTGACTAAAATAGCCATTTATTCCTGGGAACCAGTATTTAGCTAACCTTGATCCTTGTGTTATTTTAGAGCTGTGTTGGCGTTGTTTCTGTTGACACGGCAAGGGTCTGATCATGTTGACTGGGTGAGTGAACGGCTACCGTACACAGTGTATTCTATGTTGCCAAATCAGGCGATCAGCACTTCGGTGCCTCTATGCTTTGAAAGTCTCTGTACTCAAAACACAACACGCTGTTGATAAATGTTTATTCAGCAAATATACACAGTGAAATACAGTGTACAGTAGTCCTGGCTTTCACCGGTCCTGCTTAGTCAGATTCTCAAACTGTGAGTGTAACCTCATTTTAATATGAAGTGTAGTAATTGAGATGGCTTTGGTCAAAAGGATTTTTTAAATGTTTAAAACCGGGTAAAAAAAAGGTCTGAACAGACCGTTACGAGATGCAGGGAGTGTATCGTGTAGCCCCATCTAAGTAGAACAAATTGGTGTTGTATGAACAAGGAGATGGTCAGATGTAATCACACCCAACCAAAATATAGACGCAACATGTAAAGTGTTAGTCCCATGCTTCATGAGCTGAAATAAAAGATTCCAGAACTATTCCACATGCACAAAAAGCATATTTCTCTCAAATGACGTGTTCAAATTGGTTTAAATCCCTGTTAGTGAGTATTTCTCAGATGGCCGGCTGGACGTAGTGACAAATTCAGCGGCTTATGGTAGAAAAGTGTACATAAAATATCTGGCAACAGCTCTGGTGGGCATTCCTGCAGTCAGCATGCCCCCTCAAAACTTGAGACATCTGTGGCATTGTGTTGTGTGACAAAACTGTTAACATAGAGATTCTGGGAACATCAGAAGGTGGGGGGAAATTAACTATATTCTGGTAATCCGACCAATTGAACATATGCAGTGGTACTTAATGAATATGATGTCAGTTTGGTTGTCATCTGAGACATTCTCATCAATGATAAGATGACAAACTCTACAGTGGAAAGTCTACACATCAGAGTTATCAGATTCACATGGAATTGTTGTTCAATTTAAATGTTTGAATATGAAATGATTTGTGATGGGATGAAATGTGATTTTAGCTTCTAAAATGTGAGATTTGGGTTTTCATGAGTGAATTAGGCCCGACTCAGTGGCCCGCCCACGTGAAGAGACACAGGTTGTAAACTATGAAACACACCCTCCTCTCCCTTCCTATATAAAGCCTTGACGGCAATATAACCTCCTGTTCCGAGGATGTGAGGATGACGGTCCGATGTCAGAATAATTCAGATAATAACTACAGAACGAAGCCAACATCAGCGTGACCTTTGGTTGCGAATGGTATGAACTTTGAACTCTTATTCACTACAGAAGTGAAACCTCCTAGCCGTTGAGCTAGCAACAGCAGCTGCAAACGAAGGTTAGGAAGGAACAGACAGAGTATCCCGTCTATCACACAATGACGTTAATACAACGTTACTACAGAGTATCCAATTGACCACCAGAGACATTCTTCAAAGGACAAAGGACTCGGTTGGGCAACACGGCCTTCCATCTACCACCAACCTACTGAAGCGCAGCTCAGAGTAAATATTTAATGCATTTTCCTTTTCCAAATGGGCGGTAATTTAGAATGCATAAGTTACTGTATTTACGATAGCACAGATTCGCCCTTTGTTCCTCAGTCTTCCCGCTCTTTCACTCAAACCCAGCCACTTTTATTTTGTGTAACCAGCTGTTATATCTGTTCCGCCCGCTAGGGACGTTTTCCTTTATGACGTCATTTGTAATCAAGTTATGATTAATTATGTGTATGTGTAATTCTGTGTGATTAGTTAGGTATTTAGTAAATAAATAATTAAACCCAATTTTGTATTGCTGATTCAAATTGTTAGCCAGGGTTATTGCAGATAACAAAGAATTTACAACTTTCCGATGAGACTGAATTAAGGTGACGATTAATATTGACTGCTATTGATGTAAAATATTACTAGGTTTTTAAGAGTTTATTCGTAAGATAACTGCTCTATAAATATTATTTCATGGTGACTCTCTAGTTAATTACATTTACATGATTAGCTCAATCAGGTAATATTAATTTATGGAGAAATTATTTTATAGAATACCATGTCATATCACTTAATCCGGCATTGCCAAAGACACGACATCAGCGTATGGAACATTTCTGGAATCTTTAATTTCAGGAACCAACACTTTACATGTTTCGTTTACAGTGCCTTTGGATTGTAATTCAGACATCTTGACTTTTTTCACATTTTGTTAGGTTACAGCCTTATTCTAAAATTGTTTAGATTTATGTTTTTTTCCCCTCATCAACCTACACACAATACCCCATAATGACATCACAATCACCCCATAATGACATCACAATACCCCATAATGACATCACAATCACCCCATAATGACAAAGCAAAAAAAAAAGTGTAGACATTTTTGCGAATTTATGAAAAAGAACTGAAATATTACATTTACATAAGTATTCAGACCCTTTACTCAGTACTTTGTTGAGGCACCTTTGGCAGCGATTACAGCCTCGAGTCTTCTTGGGTATGACGCTACCAGCTTGGTGCAACTGTATTTGGGGAGTTTCTCCCATTCTTCTCTGCAGATCCTCTCCAGCTCTGGCAGGTTGGATGGAGAGCGTCGCTGCACAGATATTTTCAGGTCTCTCCAGAGATGTTAAATCGGGTTCAAGGCCAGGCTCTGGCTGAGCCACTCAAGGACATTCAGAGACTTGTCCCAAAGCCACTCCTGGATTGTCTTGGCTGTATGCTTAGGGACCTTGTCCTGTTGGAAGGTAAACCTTCACCCCAGTCTGAGGTCCTGAGCACTCCGGAGCAGGTTTTCATCAAGGATCTCTCTGGTAATTTGCTCCATTAATCTTTGCCTCAATCCAGACAAGTCTCCCAGTTCCTGCTGCTGAAAATGATCCCCACAGCATGATGCTGCCACCAGTATGCCAGGTATCCTCCAGACATGATCCTTGGCATTCAGGACAAAGAGTTCAGTCTTGGTTTCATCAGACCAGAGAATCTTGTTTCTCATAGTCCGAGAGTCTTTAGGTGCCTTTTAGCAAACTCCAAGCAGACTGTCATGTGTCTTTTACTGAGGAGTGGCTTCCGTCTGGCCACTCTACCATAAAGGCCTGATTGTGGAGTGCTACAGAGATGGTTGTCCTTCTGGAAGGTTCCATCTCCACAGAGGAACTCTAGAGCTCAGTCAGAGTGACCATCGGGTTCTTGGTCACCTCCCTAACCAAGGCCCTTCTCTCCCGATTGTTCATGTTTGGCTGGGCAGCCAGCTCTAGGAAGAGTCTTGGTGGTTCCAAACTTCTTCCATTTAAGAATGATGGAGGCTACTGTGTTCTTGGGGACCTTCAATGCCGCAAAAATGTTTTGGTACCCTTCCCCAGATCTGTGCCTCGACACAATCCTGTATCGGATCTTTACGGACAATTCCTTCGACCTCATGGCTTGGTTTTTGCTCTGACATGCACTGTCAACTGTGGAACCTTAAATAGACAGGTGTGTGCCTTTCCAAATCATGTCTAATCAATTGAATTTACCACAGGTGGACTCCAATCAAGGATGATCAATGGAAACAGGATGCAGATACATTTCAAATCCCATAGCAAAGGGTCTGAATACTTATGTAAATAAGGTATTTCTGTTTTTGATTTGTCATTATGGGGGTATTGTGTGTAGATTGCTGAGGAAAATGTTTAATTTAATCAATTTTAGAATAAGGCTGTAACGTAAAAAAATGTGGAAAATGTCAAGGGGTCTGAATACTTTATATTTTTGTTCAGTATAAAACTCTTTAATTTAGAAAGATGGTACTGTAGTGGTACTGACCAGACTGCTGTGTGGGCTGAGCCATGGGCTGGGGCATGGGCTGGGGCATGGGCTGAGCCATGGGCTGGGGCATGGGCTGAGCAGGGTAGGACACCTGATGAGACATGGGTCCAGGCCGGTACTGCTGCCCTGTGCTGGGGTACTGCTGCCCTGTGTTGGGGTACTGCTGCCCTGTGCTGGGGTACTGCTGCCCAGGGGTGAAATAAGATATCTGGAGGAGCAGAGGGAGGGAGAAATACAGTCAGTTCATAGGTAGTACAATAAGAAACCTTCCAACCAAATTAATAAAAGTGCGCAAACTAGATATCAACTCTTGTGAACACACTGCCACTATCTACCTCACAGAGCAGTGAACACACTGCCACTATCTACCTCACAGAGCAGTGAACACACTGCCACTATCTACCTCACAGAGCAGTGAACACACTGCCACTATCTACCTCACAGAGCAGTGAACACACTGCCACTATCTACCTCACAGAGCAGTGAACACACTGCCACTATCTACCTCACAGAGCAGTGAACACACTGCCACTATCTACCTCACAGAGCAGTGAACACACTGCCACTAGTTACCTCACAGAGCAGTGAACACACTGCCACTATCTACCTCACAGAGCAGTGAACACACTGCCACTATCTACCTCACAGAGCAGTGAACACACTGCCACTATCTACCTCACAGAGCAGTGAACACACTGCCACTATCTACCTCACAGAGCAGTGAACACACTGCCACTATCTACCTCACAGAGCAGTGAACACACTGCCACTAGTTACCTCACAGAGCAGTGAACACACTGTCACTATCTACCTCACAGAGCAGTGAACACACTGCCACTATCTACCTCACAGAGCAGTGAACACACTGTCACTATCTACCTCACAGAGCAGTGAACACACTGCCACTATCTACCTCACAGAGCAGTGAACACACTGCCACTATCTACCTCACAGAGCAGTGAACACACTGCCACTATCTACCTCACAGAGCAGTGAACACACTGCCACTATCTACCTCACAGAGCAGTGAACACACTGCCACTAGTTACCTCACAGAGCAGTGAACACACTGTCACTATCTACCTCACAGAGCAGTGAACACACTGTCACTATCTACCTCACAGAGCAGTGAACACACTGTCACTATCTACCTCACAGAGCAGTGAACACACTGTCACTATCTGCCTCACAGAGCGGTGAACACACTGCCACTATCTACCTCACAGAGCAGTGAACACACTGTCACTATCTACCTCACAGAGCAGTGAACACACTGTCACTATCTACCTCACAGAGCAGTGAACACACTGTCACTATCTGCCTCACAGAGCAGTGAACACACTGCCACTAGTTACCTCACAGAGCAGTGAACACACTGTCACTATCTACCTCACAGAGCAGTGAACACACTGCCACTATCTACCTCACAGAGCAGTGAACACACTGTCACTATCTACCTCACAGAGCAGTGAACACACTGTCACTATCTACCTCACAGAGCGGTGAACACACTGCCTCACAGAGCCAGCAAGATACAGCAGTGGAGCTATTTGCCAAAATCCTACTTGCCCCCTAAAGCTCCTTTTGTGGGAACTATCCCCCCAGGGTGTAGGGTCAACGCCGGAGGTTTCCGCCTCCAGGATTTAAATTCATATTTTTTTGGATTCAAGCAGTTTGTTACTGGGCTGCGGGACGGTGACGAGGAGAGAGATAGAGAGAGAGACGGAGAGAGATCGAGAGAGAGGTAGACAGAGAGAGAGAGAGCGAGAGAGAGATAGATAGAGAGATCTAGATAGAGAGAGAGATCTAGATAGAGAGAGAGATCTAGATAGAGAGAGAGAGATAGATAGAGAGATCGAGAGAGAGAGAGAGAGAGAGAGAGAGAGAGAGAGAGTAGAGAGAGAGAGAGAGGTAGAGAGCGAGATAGAGAGAGATAGATATAGAGAGAGAGAGAGAGAGAGAGAGAGAGAGAGAGAGAGAGAGAGAGAGAGAGAGAGAGAGAGAGAGAGAGAGAGAGAGAGAGAGAGAATGAGCGAGATAGAGAAGACTTCACAGCCAGTCACACAGTACTCTCTCTGAGTGTGAGAGAGATACTGTCACACTGCCGCAGACTGTGTAAACCCCGCCGCGATTTCACAGCAATCTAAACTCTTTCACATTTATTGGTAAAGTTTGTGAAACAACGTTTTTTTGGGCCAAATGTTCCCGGGCTGTACATGTACTTTCGGTCTAACGCGTGAAGGGAAACTGTTAATCTAAATTCTACTCCTTATTGATTCAGACCGAGTATAAAGCATTTTGGGACAACCGTTGATGATTGATTGCGAAGCCAGTATCATACCTGTTGAGGGGGAGACGGCTGCATGTACCCCTGCGGTGGTGGTGGGGGCTGCATGATGGTCTGGGAGGGAGGGGGTGGAGGAGGGGGTGGAGGAGGAGGATGATGATGGAGGTGTCTGGTGTTAGCCTGGTAGCCAGACTGAGGGGACAGGGGCTGGGCCGTGGTGGCCATGATATAGCCCGTCTGGGGTGGAGGGTGTTGGGTGAGGACAGTGGGCCCCTGGGTCTGGTACATGGCGGGGGGCTCCGGGGCCTCCCTGGAACTCTGTCGACTCAGAGTCATCAGGCTGAAGTGGGGAGCCAGCTCCTCACCCTGAGAGGGAGAAATGTTTATTACAAACAGTTACTGGTAGGTTTGACACAGTAACCAATAAACTGATTGTAGGTTAAACTGGATATGATGATATCATTTGAAGATATTTGCCCCTAAAAATGACATCTTTCTATCTTCTACATAGCATAATGACTACCAGAAGGTGTTAGTAGTGAAGACGTAGGTGTGAATATAGAGTTGTGATGATGATTGTCATATTGCCACTTCAGTCCAATAGGGACTAACAAGACCGGGAGAGAAAGCCAAGATATGAAAGGTTTGGTACCATATTGTATGGTTGTTATATTTACTGTATATAGAGAGAGAAGGAATGAAGGGTACTAGTAACATGTACTGCTTGGAGGGAGGAGAGACTGGGTTCAGTAACAGTACATTATAAAGATATGGATGGTAGTACTACCATGTACTGCTGGGGGGAAGAGACAGGCAGGAGGACCTGGGGACAGGAGGAGGAGTAGGACACAGGTTGAGAGGGCTGCAGAGACCCCACCGGCTAACAGAGGGAGAGATGGAGGGAGAATGGATGGAGAGGGAGAGAGAATGGATGGAGAGGGAGAGATGGAGAGAGAATGGATGGAGAGATGGAGGGAGAGATGGAGGGAGAGATAGAAGGAGAGGGGAGATGAAGGGAGGGGGAGAGATGGAGTGAGGGGGAGAGATGGAGGGAGGGGAAGACATGGAGGGAGGGGAAGACATGGAGGGAGGGGAAGACATGGAGGGAGGGGAAGACATGGAGGGAGGGGTAGACATGGAGGGAGGGGGAGAGATGGAGGGAGAGGGAGAGATGAAGGGAGGGGAGAGATGGAGGGGGAGAGATGGAGGGAGAGATGGAGGGAGGGGGAGACATGGAGGGAGGGGAAGACATGGAGGGAGGGGAAGACATGGAGGGAGGGGAAGAGATGGAGGGAGAGATGAAGGGAGGGGGAGATATGATGGAGGGAGGGGAGAAATGATAGGAGAAGGAGAGATGGAGGGAGAGATGGAGGGAGAGATGGAGGGAGAGGTGAAGGGAGGGGGAGAGATGGAGGGGGAGAGATGGAGGGAGAGATGGAGGGAGGGGAAGACATGGAGGGAGGGGAAGAGATGGAGGGAGGGGAAGACATGGAGGGAGGGGAAGACATGGAGGGAGGGGGAGAGATGGAGGGAGAGATGAAGGGAGGGGGAGAGATGGAGGGGGAGAGATGGAGGGAGAGGGAGAGTTGAAGGGAGGGGGAGAGGTGAAGGGAGGGGGAGAGATGGAGGGAGAGATGGAGGGAGGGGGAGACATGGAGGGAGGGGAAGACATGGAGGGAGGGGAAGACATGGAGGGAGGGGAGAGATGAGGGAGGGGAAGACATGGAGGGAGGGGAAGACATGGAGGGAGGGGGAGAGATGGAGGGAGAGGGAGAGATGAAGGGAGGGGGAGAGATGAGGGAGGGGGAGAGATGAGGGAGGGGGAGAGATGAGGGAGGGGGGAGAGATGGAGGGAGAGATGGA
>NC_060190.1:72740934-72750934 GCF_021184085.1 Oncorhynchus gorbuscha | reverse complement strand
CATCTACTTCCCATTACCATCTACTTCCCATTACCATCTACTTCCCATTACCATCTACTTCCCATTACCATCTACTTCCCATTACTATCTACTTCCCATTACTATCTACTTCCCATTACTATCTACTTCCCATTACTATCTACTTCCCATTACTATCTACTTCCCATTACTATCTACTTCCCATTACTATCTACTTCCCATTACTATCTACTTCCCATTACTATCTACTTCCCATTACTATCTACTTCCCATTACTATCTACTACCCATTACTATCTACTTCCCATTACTATCTACTTCCCATTACTATCTACTACCCATTACTATCTACTTCCCATTACTATCTACTTCCCATTACTATCTACTTCCTATTACTATCTACTTCCCATTACTATCTACTTCCCATTACTATCTACTTCCCATTACTATCTACTTCCCATTACCTCCAAAACTACAGCTTTGTCGCTCACTGTCACCATGTTTATATACTTTTCGTTTGTTCTAGCGTCATCAAATATGGATGATAGGGCATTGCACTGAACAAAAAGCCTGACAAATGCAGGTTTGTGAGGGTATTGTGGTGACAGACTTATGACTTAAAATGCGGACAAAAAATGCTTGGATTTCTGACTAAACAAGGGAAAATACAACTCAAGTGAATTACAGTGGAGTGCTCTGACTGCAGAATACCCTAGTTACCTATTTGATGGGAAGAAACATGCCCTAATAGCAAGCTACACCACTTAAAGACAAACACAGGTACGCAAAATAACCAGATCAGCTAAACGTGTCTGTTCTAGATATTCAGAGAAATGACTGAGGTAGCCTAGGACAGAAGATTGAAATAGAACCAAAACAAAAGCCAGGGAATATCCGTATAATATCAGATATGAGGAGACAAAAAGGTAGAAATGATTGGTGGTGTAAATATGTTTGAATGTAGCAGTTGGTGATAAATATTTCAGAGAAACAGTAATTAATGGATGAGCTATTTTAGGCGTTCTCCCTGCCTCTTTCTCTCCCAGTCTCCCGTTTTTTTCTCTCCCTGCCCCTCTCTCCTCACCTCTCTTCCTGCCCCTCTCCCCACCTCTCTTCCTGCCCCTCTCCCCACCCCTCTCCCCTGCCCCTCTCCCCACCCCTCTCCCTGCCCCTCTCCCCACCCCTCTCCCCACCTCTCTTCCTGCCCCTCTCCCCACCTCTCTTCCTGCCCCTCTCCCCACCTCTCCCCACCCCTCTCCCCCGCCTCTCTCCCCACCCCTCTCCCCACCTCTCTTCCCGCCCCCTCTCCCCACCTCTCTCCCACCCCTCTCCCCGCCTCTCCCCGCCCCTCTCCCCCCGCCTCTCTCCCCACCCCTCTCCCCACCTCTCTTCCTGCCCCTCTCCCCACCTCTCTCCCCGCCTCCTTCCTATTCATCTGTCCCGCCTCCCTGCCTCCCAGCTTCCACCGCCTATTTTAAGAAAAGAAAGGTAGGGTGGTAGCTCGCTCACACTGTGCAGTAAAAGATGAGCGAGAGCGAGATCCTGCTTTTAAAATCACGACATTCTTTCTCTCCTGTTTCAAAACACAACACTCTCTCCATCCAACACAGGGGGAGATGTTCTGTCACAATAAATTTTCCCTAAAAAAAATGTTGCACTTCAGATTTCATTAGAATTTCCCCCCTACAAAATACCTATATGATTCTACTGTATATGTGACATGGTAAACATTGTCAGGAGGAGATGAGAATACTGAATTACCTATGAATCATCATCTCCACACACACAAATGTAGGATTTGCACTAAGACAACACAAGCGAAAAAGGGACAGTAAGTCTCAATTCAGTGAGACGTGATTATGCAAACGCTCGTCTGTTGAACTATTGGCACTGAACCCCAAACCCCTCTTTTCAACGTTACTGAGGTCAGTCGGCTAATGACATTTCAGTTTGTACGTGTCACAGCTGTGGTACAAACAGAATCACTGAATCACAACCAACACAAAAGATCTGATGATGAATGAATTAAATGTTATTTTTGAGTCAAATTGACAAATTGGCAACCCGTCCCTTATGGGATTAATTGACACAAACAC
The DNA here is from genome assembly GCF_021184085.1 of Oncorhynchus gorbuscha. Lineage (NCBI taxonomy): Eukaryota > Metazoa > Chordata > Actinopteri > Salmoniformes > Salmonidae > Oncorhynchus > Oncorhynchus gorbuscha. Next base: position 72,748,860 of record NC_060190.1, on the reverse strand, counting down.
AAATTACAATAATTCACCGTGGTAATGACACATGTGATATTAGTGTTACTGCATCTCTCTTTAGGACAGAGTAGCAGCAGATCCATCCTCAGGACACCACAGACAGTAGTAGTAGATCTAACCTCAGGACACCACAGACAGTAGTAGTAGATCTATCTTCAGGACACCACAGACAGTAGTAGTAGATCTATCTTCAGGACACCAGACAGTAGTAGTAGATCTATCCTCAGGGCACCACAGACAGTAGTAGTAGATCTATCCTCAGGACACCACAGACAGTAGTAGTAGATCTATCCTCAGGACACCACAGACAGTAGTAGTAGATCCATCTTCAGGACACCACAGAGAGTAGTAGATCTATCCTCAGGACACCACAGACAGTAGTAGTAGATCTATCCTCAGGACACCACAGACAGTAGTAGTAGATCTATCCTCAGGACACCACAGACAGTAGTAGTAGATCTATCCTCAGGACACCACAGACAGTAGTAGTAGATCTATCCTCAGGACACCAGACAGTAGTAGTAGATCTATCCTCGGGACACCACAGACAGTAGTAGTAGATCTATCCTCGGGACACCACAGACAGTAGTAGTAGTAGACAGAAACAGAGATCATGGAGGATGCAGCAAAGATAATTGAGGGATAATAAGTAGTACCCAGTCCCCCCCCCCAGAAAACACAAAGCAGTACCCAGTCCCCCCCCCCCCCCAGAAAACACAAAGCAGCCATGCCATAGGTGTTGCTCTGAGCCAACCCACGCCAAGCAACAACACCAACATTCAGCTAAGGTCTGAAATGGCAACCTAACCACCCTATAAACGCACTAAGTAGGGAATAAGGTGCCATTTCTGGATGCACACAATCAGTCAGTCATATCAAATTACTACTAGACAGAGGGGGGGGGGACGGCATGGCAACACAATCACAGACTGCTACAGTCACACGTCACATGGATGTGTCAGTACCTAAAGATCTGCCTCCTCTTTTGAGAGGTAGAGGAGTAGCCTTCAGGGGAAAGTCTGTTGGGGGACAGTGGAGGGAGAGATAGGAGAGCCGGGGTTACTGGGTGGGTATAGGAGAAGGGGCCATGTAGGTTTTGGAACAGCCGTTCTCAATTCATTCCCTACCTCTCCCCTTGGCCCTTACCCTTCAATGATATGTAAATATGGAAGTAATATGGTGAAAATTTTACCACTGTTTAAACCTGTCTTGACCTTCAGACACGCCAACACTGAGGGGGAAAGGACCAAGGGGAGGGATAGGGAGCGATCATTTGTAACAGTGTTGCACTGTATCCAAGCCCCAGCCCAGAAAAGAGCATGCACACAGAGCAGAAATGTTGACAGTAAAAAAACATATATTTTTTAAAACAGGGAACAAAGTTCACTTCTTTTTGTCTCTCAAACACATTGGTTTAATAATCATCGTTAGAAAGGGAGAGGGGTTGAAAGATGTACTTTTGTTGTGCTTTGGACTACATGTGGAAAACTATTGTCAGTTCAACACAACATTCAAACTTAGCAAACCCAAACGTTGGGGCTTGAAACTGAAGATATATTGCCAGAATTATTAGATCTCTTCAAAAACATCTCAACATAACTTGGTGGTGTAATTGTATGGTGCCAGGGGGTTTAGAACAGGGTTAGGGGGCTTTGCTGTGACCAGGCCGCCCCGACTGCCTCTCCTACACACCTAAGGGACGATACTGGCTGGAGACTAACCCCGTACTCTAGGGGTCCCCTTCACTAGTACACACATTCAACTCTCCACTGTGATGCATACTGTTACTGGGAGCTACTGTGAACTTACCTGTTGTCGTTGATGTATCCATTTTGAGAGGACTGAAAAGGAAGGAGACACCTGTAAATTACCAATAGCTGTAGCTTGTTGGTCCCAGAAATATGTTTATTTAATAGCTATCATTTGACCAAGTAGCTTATTGAGAACATATTTTTATTATCCCAAAACTTAACCAAGGTTCACTCGTGACCTCCAAGAATATGGACATAACTTATTTACTCTGCCTTCTTACTCTATTCCACCATTACGTTATTAAAATGAACTTATTTACTCTGCCTTCTTACTCTATTCCACCATTACGTTATTAAAATTAACTTCTGGTTAAAACAGTGGATAATAGAACACAGTGGGAAACAAGTTAAGTACAACTATCCATCCCCAACTGTCCATCCCCAACTGTCCATCCCCAACTATCCATCCTCATCCCCAACTATTCATCCCCAACTGTCCATCCCCAACTATCCATCCTCATCCCCAACTATCCATCCTCATCCCCAACTGTCCATCCCCAACTATCCATCCCCATCCCCAACTGTCCATCCCCAACTATCCATCCCCAACTGTCCATCCCCATCTATCCATCCCCAACTATCCATCCCCATCCCCAACTATCCATCCCCATCCCCAACTATCCATCCCCATCCCCAACTATCCATTCCCATCCCCAACTGTCCATCCCCATCCCCAACTGTCCATCCCCAACTATCCATCCCCAACTATCCATCCTCATCCCCATCCCCAACTATCCATCCCCATCCCCAACTATCCATCCCTATCCCTTAACTATCCATCCTCATCCCCAACTATATATTCTCATCCCCAACTATATATCCTCATCCCCAACTATCCATCCCCAGCTATCCATCCCCATCCCCAACTATCCATCCTCATCCCCAACTATATATCCTCATCCCCAACTATCCATCCCCATACCCAACTATCCATCCCCAACTGTCCATCCCCAACTGTCCATCCCCAACTATCCATCCCCAACTATCCATCCCCAACTGTCCATCCCCAACTATCCATCCCCATCCCCAACTGTCCATCCCCAACTATCCATCCTCATCCCCAACTATTCAGCCCCATCCCCATCTGTCCATCCCCAACTGTCCATCCCCAACTATCCATCCCCATCCCCAACTATCCATCCCCATCCCCAACTATCCATTCCCATCCCCAACTGTCCATCCCCAACTATCCATCCCCAACTATCCAGCCTCATCCCCAACTATCCATCCCCATCGCCAACTATCCATCCCCATCGCCAACTATCCATCCCTATCCCCAACTATCCATCCTCATCCCCAACAATATATATCCTCATCCCCAACTGTCCATCCCCAACTGTCCATCCCCAACTGTCCACCCCAACTATCCATCCCAACTATCCATCCCCAACTGTCCATCCCCAACTATCCACCCCAACTGTCCATCCCCAACTGTCCATCCCCAACTGTCCATCCCCAACTGTCCATCCCCAACTGTCCGTCCAACTATCCATCCCCATCCCCAACTATCCATCCCCAACTGTCCATCCCCATCCACAACTGTCCATCCCCAACTGTCCCTCACCATCCCCAACTGTCCCTCACCATCCCCAACTGTCCATCCCCAACTGTCCATCCCCATGCCAAACTGTCCATCCCCAACAGTCCATCCCCAACTGTCCGTCCAACTGTCCATCCCCATCCCCAACTATCCATCCCCAACTGTCCATCCCCATCCCCAACTGTCCATCCCCAACTATCCATCCCCAACTGTCCATCTCCATCCCCAACTGTCCATCCCCATGCCCAACTGTCCATCCCCATCCCCAACTGTCCATCCAACTGTCCATCCCCATCCCCAACTATCCATCCCCAACTATCCATCCCCAACTATCCATCCCCAACTGTCCATCCCCAACTGTCCATCCCCAACTATCCATCCCCAACTATCCACCCCCATCCCCAACTATCCACCCCCATCCCCAACTGTCCATCCCCTACTGTCCATCCCCTACTGTCCATCCCAAACTGTTCATCCCAAACTGTTCATCCCAAACTGCTCATCCCCAACTGTTCATCCCCAACTGTTCATCCCCAACTGTTCATCCCCAACTGTCCATCCCCAACTGTCCATCCCCAACTATCCATCCCCAACTGTCCATCCCCATCCCCAACTATCCATCCCCAACTGTCCATCCCCAACTGTCCATCCCCAACTGTCCATCCCCAACTGTCCATCCCCATCCCCAACTGTCCATCCAACTGTCCATCCCCAACTGTCCAGCCCTATCCCCAACTGTTCATCCCCATCCCCAACTGTCCATCCCCAACTGTCCATCCCCATGCCCAACTGTCCATCCCCATGCCCAACTGTCCATCCCCATGCCCAACTGTCCATCCCCATCCCCAACTGTCCAGCCCTATCCCCAACTGTTCATCCCCATCCCCAACTGTCCATCCCCATCCCCAACTGTCCATCCCCATGCCCAACTGTTCATCCCCATCCCCAACTGTCCATCCCCAACTGTCCATCCCCAACTGTCCATCCCCATGCCCAACTGTCCATCCCCATCCCCAACTGTCCATCCCCAACTGTCCAGCCCTATCCCCAACTGTCCATCCCCATCCCCAACTGTTGAGCCCGACCAGAGTTGCCCTGAGACATTTATTTAACTGGGCAAGTCAGTTAAAAACAAATTATTATTTACAATGACGGCCTACCCCGGCCAAACCCTCCCCTAAACTGGAAGACGCTAGGCCAAATTGTGTGCCGCCCTATGGGACTCCCGATCACGGCCGGTTGTGATACAGCCCGGGATCGAACCAGGGTGTCTGTAGCGACGCCTCTAGCACTGAGATGTAGTACCTTTGACCGCTGAGCCCCTCGGGAGCCAGATCCGCTGAACTTGGGTCAGTTGTGTGCGCTACCACATACGATGCTTATTGTCACGATTTGGTGAGGGTAAACTGATCCTAGTTCTGTGCCTAAGAGCATCTCCTATCCTCCACCACTTACTTCTCGGGAAAAGATCCGGTCTCGTACCCTCTGATACTCCTCCTCCCTCTCTTCTATGGATTTGCTGCGCCGCCCGTCCGACAGCGGCACGCGGATCTGCGATCGGACAAGAGGAAGAAGGGGTGTGATCAGTAAACATCATTGGACAAGAAGTGGTATTCACCGAATACTATTCAGAGCATCTTCTCAGGAAGTTAAAATATTAAAATATTGTGAGAGAGATTTATATACTCAGATAATCGTCAACAGGACATATTACATTCAGCCTTCTCATATATCGTATCCTCGTGTTCTACAAAGACAGGTAAAAACAGCTACAAATAACATGTATGAAGAATCTGTGAATCAGAACTGTTAAGTATTTAAGTAATAGAAAGCAACAGTGAAGAATAAAAAAAGGGACTAATGACCTGATTATCGTCCTTGTCCATACTGGCGTCGTCTCTCTTGAGGATAAACTTCTTCTGGAAATCCGTGTTCCTCTCATCCTTGATATGCTCTGAGAACCTCTGCTCTGGGCTGAAGAAAAACAAGTATTCAGAAAATCTTGTTAGGACTAGTTTTGTAACGATACCAACATTTTACTAACGATACGATACGATACCAGGCCAAGTACCACGATACCAAGTAGTATCACGATACCAAGTAGTATCACGATACCAAGTAGTACCACGATACCAAGTAGTACCACGATACCAAGTAGTACCATGAGGGGAACATGTGTTGCCTAGCGTGCTGTTCAGCCCGTCCCCCGGGGCACTTGTTCACATTTTCTAAATGTTCTGCGCAATGTGCTATGCTATCTGTCACTGAAATTCACACTTCTACTCAATACAACACATTGAATTTAACTTCACACTTTTCGGTGTATAATAAAATACTGCATAGAATGGCTGATTTGCTCATATTGGCAAAGGCCACACACTCCCGCGGTCTCCTTTTCTAACACACACACACACACACACACACACACACACACACACACACACACACACACACACACACACACACACACACACACACACACACACACACACACACACACACACACACACACACACACACACACACACACACACACACACACACACACACACACACACACGCTGCTCCCACAAACACACGCTGCTCCCACAAACACACGCTGCTCCCACAAACACACGCTGCTCCCACAAACACACGCTGCTCCCACAAACACACGCTGTTCCCACAAACACACGCTGTTCCCACAAACACACGCTGCTCCCACAAACACACACTGCTTCCAAATGTTAAAACGTTATGCACCAAAGACAATTTAAGAGGCACCAAAAATGTAAATATTTTTGATATAGTTTAGGCTTCCATTAGGCCTACACGAAGCACACCGATTTGAATCACACCTATATGAATCACACCTATATGAATCACACCTATATGAATCCTACCTACACGAAGCACACCGATTTGAATCACACCTATATGAATCACACCTATATGAATCACACCTATATGAATCACACCTATATGAATCCTACCTACATGAAGCACACCTACATGAATCACACCTACATGAATCCTACCTATATGAATCACACCTATAAGAATCAAACCTATATGAATCACAACTATATGAATCCTACCTACACGAAGCACACCGATTTGAATCACACCTATATGAATCACACCTATATGAATCACACCTATATGAATCCTACCTACATGAAGCACACCTACATGAATCACACCTACATGAATCCTACCTATATGAATCACACCTATAAGAATCAAACCTATATGAATCACACCTATATGAATCCTACCTACACGAAGCACACCGATTTGAATCACATCATATGAATCACAACTATATGAATCACATTTCATGAGTAGCAGACCCTTTTCCTATCTTTCTGTGCCAATAAAATTTGCTTAGACCTACGGTCAAGTTACCAGGTAGTTAGCTAGCTAGGTAATGTGACTGAACTATGTTGATTGTTATCAAACCAATAATTAGCAACCCGGGACTAGTTTAAAGCAGCACGCGACATGATTTGTGAAATTATATAAAAGGCAAATCCCGCTGGAAAGAAAAAGGTGTGTCTGGTAACATGGGTCAGTGGTCCTTCTGTAGCTCAGTTGGTAGAGCATGGCGCTTGTAACGCCAGGGTAGTGGGTTCGATTCCCGGGACCACCCATACGTAGAATGTATGCACACATGACTGTAAGTCACTTTGGATAAAAGCGTCTGCTAAATGGCATATATTATTATTATTATTATTATTATTATATATTATTATTATTATATAACTGTTTAGACTAGAAACAAGACCTGGTAACATGGGTCATTATTATACAACTGTTTAGACTAGAAACAAGCCGTTTTCTGTGCTGTAAAGCTGGAGGCCTTTCACTCACTGACACGCAGAGGCTGCATGACAGTGAACTTGCACAGTCTACTCAGACTGGTCTGAGCTCAATGTTATAACAGGTGATGAAACACTGCCAACTCCACAAGCTGCTCCAAATGTAACTCCAGAAGACCCATCAGGGGTCTGCATCACCCCTCGCCATCGCAGAGAAATTATATTTACACAACTGATGGAGGAATAGATGACCAGGAATAGCAACCAGAGAGATGCAGGTGAGTGAGGGATGGTAGAGGATGCTGAGAGATGCAGGTGAGTGAGTGCTGGTAGAGGATGCTGAGAGATGCAGGTGAGTGAGTGCTGGTAGAGGATGCTGAGAGATGCAGGTGAGTGAGGGCTGGTAGAGGATGCTGAGAGATGCAGGTGAGTGAGGGCTGGTAGAGGATGCTGAGAGATGCAGGTGAGTGAGGGATGGTAGAGGATGCTGAGAGATGCAGGTGAGTGAGGGATGGTAGAGGATGCTGAGAGAAGCAGGTGAGTGAGGGCTGGTAGAGGATGCTGAGAGATGCAGGTGAGTGAGTGCTGGTAGAGAATGCTGAGAGATGCAGGTGAGTGAGGGCTGGTAGAGGATGCTGAGAGATGCAGGTGAGTGAGGGCTGGTAGAGGATGCTGAAAGATGCAGGTGAGTGAGGGCTGGTAGAGGATGCTGAGAGATGCAGGTGAGTGAGGGCTGGTAGAGGATTCTGAGAGATGCAGGTGAGTGAGGGCA
>NC_060190.1:72600934-72735934 GCF_021184085.1 Oncorhynchus gorbuscha | reverse complement strand
GACTAAGCCACTCGGGTGGGAGGGGACTAAGCCACTCGGGTGGGAGGGGACTAAGCCACTCGGGTGGGAGGGGACTAAGCCACTCGGGTGGGAGGGGACTAAGCCACTCGGGTGGGAGGGGACTAACCCACTCGGATGGGAGGGGACTAACCCACTCAGTGGTAGGGGCCTAACCCACTCGGATGGGAGGGGACTAAGCCACTCGGGTGGGAGGGGACTAACCCACTCGGGTGGGAGGGGACTAAGCCACTCGGGTGGGAGGGGACTAAGCCACTCGGGTGGGAGGGGACTAACCCACTCGGATGGGAGGGGACTAAGCCACTCGGGTGGGAGGGGACTAACCCACTCGGGTGGGAGGGGACTAAGCCACTCGGGTGGGAGGGGACTAACCCACTCGGATGGGAGGGGACTAACCCACTCAGTGGTAGGGGCCTAACCCACTCGGGTGGGAGGGGCCTAACCCACTCGGGTGGGAGGGGCCTAGCCCACTCAGTGGGAGGGGACTAGCATGTAAATTGTGAGTGTACACACACACGAAAGCCGACTTCCATAAATACCCTACGTATAGGCTGTGTGTGAGCTCATGGCTAAGCAGGCCTCACCTCTGCAACTGTTCCTGGTCTATCTAACCTGCTCACTAGGATTAGCCAACTGTGGGTCTAGTAATGCTAAGTAGGACCCTTTATCTAACGGGTGGACTTTAATCCCAGGATGTGGGAAACGTAGACAACAACATCAACACAACAGACAGGATAACGCCGTCCTTACCCTGGCCCTTTTCCTGCCGTGTCCGTGGTTCTGAGTACGCCTCTGCAAGGGAAGAACATCTGGTCATACAACGGAGCACTAGCTGTACTCCAAACCATTTACAATGTCAAAGAAATATGTCAAAACCATATTTTAGTGAACAAATGGTTTGATTTCGTTGTTTAATTATTGGGAGATTACGGTGGTTGCTGTGCTAACAGATTATTTAACTTTCTATACTGTTTCTGGTAGATATTTGTTGAAGCTGAAGTTGACGATAAAACCCACAATGCAATGGCACAGTCGTGAAGGCACAACAGTTCCTCTTCCCCCTCAGGAGGTTGAAAATGTTTGGCATGGGCCCTCAAATCCTAAAAAGGTTTTACAGCTACACCTCTTGAGAGCATTTTGACTGGCTGCATCACTGCTTGGTATGGCAACAGCACCGCCTTCGATCGCGTGGCGCTACAGAAGGCGGTGCGGACAGCCCAGTACATCACTGGGGACGAGCTCCCTGCCATCCAGGACCTCTCTTTATCAGGCGGTGTAAAAAGAAGGCCCAGAAAATCGTCAAAGACTCCAACCACCCGAGCCATAGACTATTCTCTCTGCTGACGCACAGCAAGAGCTACCGGTGCTTCAAGTCTGACCTCAACAGGCTATTGAACAGCTTCTATCCCAAAGTAATACGATGGATAAATAGCTACACAGACCCAGTTCACCTTGTATCTTTATTGACCTTTTACTTCAAAATTTTCACATTCAGTCATGGACAAAAGTTGAGAGAATGACACAAATATACATTTTTCACAAAGTCTGCTGCCTCAGTTTCTATGATGGCAATTTGCATATACTCCAGAATGTTAAGAGTGATCAGATGAATTGGAATTAATTGCAAAGTCCCACTTTGCCATGCAAATGAACTGTATCACCCAAAAAACATTTCCACTGCATTTCAGGCCTGCCACAAAAGGACCAGCCAACATCATGTCAGTGATTCTCTCGTTAACACAGGTGTGAGTGTTGACGAAGACAAGGCTGGAGATCACTCTGTCATGCTGATTGAGTTCGAATAACAGACTGGAAGCTTCAAAAGGAGGCTGGTGCTTGGAATCATTGTTCTTCCTCTGTCATCAACGGTTGCCTGAAAGGAAACATGTGCCGTCATCATTGCTTTGCACAAAAAGGGCTTCACAGCCAAGGATATTGCTGCCCGTAAGATTGCATTCAAGATTGCAATCAACCAAGATTGCCATCAACCATTTATCGGATCATCAAGAACTTCAAGGAGTGCAGTTCAATTGTTGTGAAGAAGGCTTCAGGGCACCCAAGAAAGTCCAGCAAGCGCCAGGATCACCTCCTAAAGTTGATTCAGCTGCAGGATCAGGGCACCACCAGTACAGAGCTTGCTCAGGAGTGGCAGCAGTCAGGTACAGGGATTGGACTGCTGAGGACTGGGGTAAAGTCATTTTCTCTGATGAATCCCCTTTCCGATTGTTTTGGTCATCCGGAAAAAAGCTTGTCCGGAGAAGACAAGGTGAGCTCTACCATCAGTCCTGTGTCATGCCAACAGTAAAGCACCCTGAGACCATTCATGTGTGGGGTTGCTTCTCAGCCAAGGGAGTGGGCTCACTCACAATTTTGCCTAAGAACACAGCCATGAATAAAGAATGGTACCAACACATCCTCCGAGAGCAACTTCTCCCAACCATCCAGGAACAGTTTGGTGATGAACAATGCCTTTTCCAGCATGATGGAGCACCTTGCCATAAGGCAAAAGTGATAACTAAGTGGCTCGGGGAACAAAACATCAATATTTTGGGTCCATGACCAGGAAACTCCCCAGACCTTAATACCATTGAGAACTTGTGGTTAATCCTCAAGAGACGGGTGGACAAACAAAAACCCATAAATTCTGACAAAGTCCAAGCACTGATTATGCAAGAATGGGCTGTCATCAGTGACCCAGAAGTTGATTGACAGCATGCCAGGGCGGATTGCAGAGGTCTTGAAAAAGAAGGGTCAACACTACAAATAATGACTTTTTACATCAACTCTTGTAATTGTCAATAAAATAAGTTCGCTAGAGAGCATTTGGATGATCCAGAAGAAGATTGGGAGAATGTCATATGGTCAGATGAAACCAAAATATAACTTTTTGGTAAAAACTCAACTCGTCGTGTTTAGAAGACAAAGAATGCTGAGTTGCAATCAAAGAACACCATACCTACTGTGAAGCATGGGGGTGGAAACATCATGCTTTGGGGTTGTTTTTCTGCAAAGGGACCAGGACGACTGATCCGTGTAAAGAATGAATGGGGCCATGTATCGTGAGTTTTTGAGTGAAAACCTCCTTCCATCAGCAAGGGCATTGAAGATGAAACGTGGCTGGGTCTTTCAGCATGACAATGATCCCAAACACACCGCCCGGGCAACAAAGGAGTGGCTTCGTAAGAAGCATTTCACGGTCCTGGAGTGGCCTAGCCAGTCTCCAGATCTCAACCCCATAGAAAATCTTTGGAGGGAGTTGAAAGTCTGTGTTGCCCAGCAACAGCCCCAAATCATCACTGCTCTAGAGGAGATCTGCATGGAGGAATGGGCCAAAATACCAGCAACAGTGTGTGAAAACCTTGTGAAGACTTACAGAAAAGGTTTGACCTCTGTCATTGCCAACAAAGGGTATATAACAAAGTATTGAGATAAACTTTTGTTATTGACCAAATACTTATTTTCCACCATAATTTGCAAATAAATCCTACAATGTGATTTTCTGGATTTTTTTCTCATTATGTCTGTCGTGGTTGAAGCTATGATGAAAATTACAGGCCTCATCTTTTTAAGTGGGAGAACTTGCACAATTGGTGGCTGACTAAATACTTTTTTTGCCCCACTGTATCTACCTCACCTTACATATCTACCTCCCATACACATATCTACCTCCCCTATACATATCTACCTCCCCTATACATATCTACCTCCCCTACACATATCTACCTCCCCTACACATATCTACCTCCCCTATACATATCTACCTCCCCTACACATATCTACACATATCTACCTCCCCTACACATATCTACCTCCCCTACACATATCTACCTCCCCTACACATATATACCTCCCCTATACATATCTACCTCCCCTACACATATCTACCTCCCCTATACACATCTACCTCCCCTACACATATCTACACATATCTACCTCCCCTACACATATCTACCTCCCCTATACATATCTACACATATCTACCTCCCCTATACATATCTACACATATCTACCTCCCCTACACATATCTACCTCCCCTACACATATCTACCTCCCCTACACATATCTACACATATCTACCTCCCCTACACATATCTACCTCCCCTACACATATCTACCTCCCCTACACATATCTACACATATCTACCTCCCCTACACATATCTACCTCCCCTACACATATCTACCTCCCCTACACATATCTACCTCCCCTACACATATCTACCTCCCCTATACACATCTACCTCCCCTATACATATCTACCTCCCCTACACATATCTACCTCCCTATACATATCTACCTCCCCTATACATATCTACCTCCCCTATACATATCTACCTCCCCTACACATATCTACCTCCCCTACACATATCTACCTCCCCTACACATATCTACCTCCCCTATACATATCTACCTCCCCTATACATATCTACCTCCCTATACATATCTACCTCCCCTATACATATCTACCTCCCCTATACATATCTACCTCCCCTATACATATCTACCTCCCCTATACATATCTACCTCCCCTATACATATCTACCTCCCCTATACATATCTACCTCCCCTACACATATCTACCTCCCCTACACATATCTACCTCCCCTATACATATCTACCTCCCCTATACACATCTACCTCCCCTATACATATCTACCTCCCTTATACATATCTACCTCCCCTATACATATCTACCTCCCCTACACATATCTACCTCCCCTACACATATCTACACATATCTACCTCCCCTACACATATCTACCTCCCCTATACATATCTACCTCCCCTACACATATCTACCTCCCCTATACATATCTACCTCCCATACACATATCTACCTCCCCTACACATATCTACCTCCCCTACACATATCTACCTCCCCTACACATATCTACCTCCCCTATACACATCTACCTCCCCTACACATATCTACCTCCCCTACACATATCTACCTCCCCTATACATATCTACCTCCCCTACACATATCTACCTCCCCTACACATATCTACCTCCCATATACATATCTACCTCCCCTATACATATCTACCTCCCCTATACATATCTACCTCCCCTATACATATCTACCTCCCCTATACATATCTACCTCCCCTATACATATCTACCTCCCCTATACATATCTACCTCCCCTATACATATCTACCTCCCCTACACATATCTACCTCCCCTACACATATCTACCTCCCCTATACATATCTACCTCCCCTATACACATCTACCTCCCCTATACATATCTACCTCCCTTATACATATCTACCTCCCCTATACATATCTACCTCCCCTACACATATCTACCTCCCCTACACATATCTACACATATCTACCTCCCCTACACATATCTACCTCCCCTATACATATCTACCTCCCCTACACATATCTACCTCCCCTATACATATCTACCTCCCATACACATATCTACCTCCCCTACACATATCTACCTCCCCTACACATATCTACCTCCCCTATACACATCTACCTCCCCTATACACATCTACCTCCCCTATACACATCTACCTCCCCTATACACATCTACCTCCCCTATACATATCTACCTCCCCTATACATATCTACCTCCCCTATACATATCTACACATATCTACCTCACCTATACACATCTACCTCCCCTATACACATCTACCTCCCCTATACACATCTACCTCCCCTATACACATCTACCTCCCTTATACACATCTACCTCCCCTATACACATCTACCTCCCCTATACACATCTACCTCCCCTATACATATCTACCTCCCCTACACATATCTACACATATCTACCTCCCCTACACATATCTACCTCCCCTACACATATCTACCTCCCCTACACATATCTACCTCCCCTACACATATCGACCTTCCCTACACATATCTACCTCCCCTACACATATCTACCTCCCCTACACATATCTACCTCCCTTATACATATCTACCTCCCCTTACATATCTACCTCCCCTACACATATCTACACATATCTACCTCCCCTATACATATCTACCTCCCCTATACATATCTACCTCCCCTACACATATCTACCTCCCCTACACATATCTACCTCCCCTACACATATCTACCTCCCCTATACATATCTACCTCCCCTACACATATCTACCTCCCCTATACATATCTACCTCCCTTATACATATCTACACATATCTACCTCCCCTACACATATCTACCTCCCCTACACATATCTACCTCCCCTACACATATCTACCTCCCCTACACATATCTACCTCCCCTACACATATCTACCTCCCCTACACATATCTACCTCCCCTACACATATCTACCTCCCCTACACATATCTACCTCCCTTATACATATCTACCTCCCCTATACATATCTACCTCCCCTATACATATCTACCTCCCCTACACATATCTACCTCCCCTACACACATCTACCTCCCCTATACATATCTACCTCCCCTACACATATCTACCTCCCTATACATATCTACCTCCCCTATACATATCTACCTCCCCTACACATATCTACCTCCCCTATACATATCTACCTCCCCTATACATATCTACCTCCCCTACACATATCTACCTCCCCTACACATATCTACCTCCCCTACACATATCTACCTCCCTACACATATCTACCTCCCCTACACATATCTACCTCCCTACACATATCTACCTCCCCTACACATATCTACCTCCCCTTACATATCTACCTCCCCTTACATATCTACCTCCCCTACACATATCTACCTCCCCTACACATATCTACCTCCCCTACACATATCTACCTCCCCTACACATATCTACCTCCCTTATACATATCTACCTCCCTATACATATCTACCTCCCCTATACATATCTACCTCCCCTACACATATCTACCTCCCTATACACATCTACCTCCCCTATACATATCTACCTCCCTTATACATATCTACCTCCCCTATACATATCTACTCCCCTACACATATCTACCTCCCCTACACATATCTACACATATCTACCTCCCCTACACATATCTACCTCCCCTATACATATCTACCTCCCCTACACATATCTACCTCCCCTATACATATCTACCTCCCATACACATATCTACCTCCCCTACACATATCTACCTCCCCTACACATATCTACCTCCCCTACACATATCTACCTCCCTATACACATCTACCTCCCCTATACACATCTACCTCCCCTATACACATCTACCTCCCCTATACACATCTACCTCCCCTATACACATCTACCTCCCTATACATATCTACCTCCCCTATACATATCTACCTCCCCTATACATATCTACACATATCTACCTCACCTATACACATCTACCTCCCCTATACACATCTACCTCCCCTATACACATCTACCTCCCCTATACACATCTACCTCCCCTACACATATCTACACATATCTACCTCCCCTACACATATCTACCTCCCCTACACATATCTACCTCCCCTACACATATCTACCTCCCTTATACATATCTACCTCCCCTACACATATCTACCTCCCCTACACATATCTACCTCCCCTACACATATCTACCTCCCCTACACATATCTACCTCCCCTATACATATCTACCTCCCCTACACATATCTACCTCCCTACACATATCTACCTCCCCTACACATATCTACCTCCCCTACACATATCTACCTCCCCTACACATATCTACGTCCCCTATACATATCTACCTCCCCTATACATATCTACCTCCCCTATACATATCTACACATATCTACCTCCCCTACACATATCTACCTCCCTTATACATATCTACCTCCCCTACACATATCTACCTCCCCTACACATATCTACCTCCCTACACATATCTACCTCCCTTATACATATCTACCTCCCCTACACATATCTACCTCCCCTATACATATCTACCTCCCCTATACATATCTACCTCCCTTATACATATCTACCTCCCCTATACATATCTACACATATCTACCTCCCCTACACATATCTACCTCCCTTATACATATCTACCTCCCCTACACATATCTACCTCCCCTACACATATCTACCTCCCCTACACATATCTACCTCCCCTACACATATCTACCTCCCTACACATATCTACCTCCCCTACACATATCTACCTCCCCTACACATATCTACCTCCCCTATACATATCTACCTCCCCTACACATATCTACCTCCCCTACACATATCTACCTCCCCTTACATATCTACCTCCCCTACACATATCTACCTCCCCTACACATATCTACCTCCCTTATACATATCTACCTCCCCTATACATATCTACCTCCCCTATACACATCTACCTCCCTATACACATCTACCTCCCGTATACACATCTACCTCCCCTATACACATCTACCTCCCCTATACACATCTACCTCCCCTATACATATCTACCTCCCCTACACATATCTACACATATCTACCTCCCCTACACATATCTACCTCCCCTACACATATCTACCTCCCCTACACATATCTACCTCCCCTACACATATCTACCTTCCCTACACATATCTACCTCCCCTACACATATCTACCTCCCTCCCCTACACATATCTACCTCCCTTATACATATCTACCTCCCCTTACATATCTACCTCCCCTACACATATCTACACATATCTACCTCCCCTATACATATCTACCTCCCCTATACATATCTACCTCCCCTATACATATCTACCTCCCCTATACATATCTACCTCCCCTACACATATCTACCTCCCCTACACATATCTACCTCCCCTATACATATCTACCTCCCCTACACATATCTACCTCCCCTATACATATCTACCTCCCTTATACATATCTACCTCCCCTATACATATCTACACATATCTACCTCCCCTACACATATCTACCTCCCTTATACATATCTACCTCCCCTACACATATCTACCTCCCCTACACATATCTACCTCCCCTACACATATCTACCTCCCCTACACATATCTACCTCCCCTACACATATCTACCTCCCTACACATATCTACCTCCCCTACACATATCTACCTCCCCTACACATATCTACCTCCCCTTACATATCTACCTCCCCTACACATATCTACCTCCCCTACACATATCTACCTCCCCTACACATATCTACCTCCCTTATACATATCTACCTCCCTATACATATCTACCTCCCTATACATATCTACCTCCCCTACACATATCTACCTCCCCTACACACATCTACCTCCCCTATACATATCTACCTCCCCTACACATATCTACCTCCCCTATACATATCTACCTCCCCTATACATATCTACCTCCCCTACACATATCTACCTCCCCTATACATATCTACCTCCCCTACACATATCTACCTCCCCTACACATATCTACCTTCCCTACACATAGCTACCTCCCCTTACATATCTACCTCCCCTACACATATCTACCTCCCCTACACATATCTACCTCCCCTACACATATCTACCTCCCTACACATATCTACCTCCCCTACACATATCTACCTCCCCTTACATATCTACCTCCCCTACACATATCTACCTCCCCTACACATATCTACCTCCCTTATACATATCTACCTCCCCTATACATATCTACCTCCCCTATACATATCTACCTCCCCTACACATATCTACCTCCCCTACACATATCTACCTCCCCTATACACATCTACCTCCCTATACATATCTACCTCCCTTATACATATCTACCTCCCCTATACATATCTACCTCCCCTACACATATCTACCTCCCCTACACATATCTACACATATCTACCTCCCCTACACATATCTACCTCCCCTATACATATCTACCTCCCCTACACATATCTACCTCCCCTATACATATCTACCTCCCATACACATATCTACCTCCCCTACACATATCTACCTCCCCTATACACATCTACCTCCCCTATCCACATCTACCTCCCCTATCCACATCTACCTCCCCTATACACATCTACCTCCCCTATACACATCTACCTCCCCTATACACATCTACCTCCCCTATACATATCTACCTCCCTATACATATCTACCTCCCCTATACATATCTACACATATCTACCTCACCTATACACATCTACCTCCCCTATACATATCTACCTCCCCTATACATATCTACACATATCTACCTCCCCTACACATATCTACCTCCCTTATACATATCTACCTCCCCTACACATATCTACCTCCCCTACACATATCTACCTCCCCTACACATATCTACCTCCCTTATACATATCTACCTCCCCTACACATATCTACCTCCCCTATACATATCTACCTCCCCTATACATATCTACCTCCCTTATACATATCTACCTCCCCTATACATATCTACACATATCTACCTCCCCTACACATATCTACCTCCCTTATACATATCTACCTCCCCTACACATATCTACCTCCCCTACACATATCTACCTCCCCTACACATATCTACCTCCCCTACACATATCTACCTCCCCTACACATATCTACCTCCCCTACACATATCTACCTCCCCTATACATATCTACCTCCCCTACACATATCTACCTCCCCTACACATATCTACCTCCCCTTACATATCTACCTCCCCTACACATATCTACCTCCCCTACACATATCTACCTCCCTTATACATATCTACCTCCCCTATACATATCTACCTCCCCTATACACATCTACCTCCCCTATACACATCTACCTCCCGTATACACATCTACCTCCCCTATACACATCTACCTCCCCTATACACATCTACCTCCCCTATACATATCTACCTCCCTACACATATCTACACATATCTACCTCCCCTACACATATCTACCTCCCCTACACATATCTACCTCCCTACACATATCTACCTTCCCTACACATATCTACCTCCCCTACACATATCTACCTCCCTCCCCTACACATATCTACCTCCCTTATACATATCTACCTCCCCTTACATATCTACCTCCCCTACACATATCTACACTCTACCTCCCCTATACATATCTACCTCTACCCTATACATATCTACCTCCCCTATACATATCTACCTCCCCTACACATATCTACCTCCCCTATACATATCTACCTCCCCTACACATATCTACCTCCCTATACATATCTACCTCCCCTATACATATCTACCTCCCCTACACATATCTACCTCCCCTATACATATCTACCTCCCTTATACATATCTACCTCCCCTATACATATCTACACATATCTACCTCCCCTACACATATCTACCTCCCCTACACATATCTACCTCCCCTACACATATCTACCTCCCCTATACACATCTACCTCCCCTATACACATCTACCTCCCCTATCCACATCTACCTCCCCTATACACATCTACCTCCCCTATACACATCTACCTCCCCTATACACATCTACCTCCCCTATACACATCTACCTCCCCTATACACATCTACCTCCCCTATACATATCTACCTCCCCTATACATATCTACCTCCCCTATACATATCTACACATATCTACCTCACCTATACACATCTACCTCCCCTATACACATCTACCTCCCCTATACACATCTACCTCCCTATACACATCTACCTCCCTATACACATCTACCTCCCCTACACATATCTACACATATCTACCTCCCCTACACATATCTACCTCCCCTACACATATCTACCTCCCCTACACATATCTACCTCCCCTACACATATCTACCTCCCCTACACATATCTACCTCCCCTACACATATCTACCTCCCCTACACATATCTACCTCCCCTACACATATCTACCTCCCTTATACATATCTACCTCCCTTATACATATCTACCTCCCCTACACATATCTACCTCCCCTACACATATCTACCTCCCCTACACATATCTACCTCCCCTATACATATCTACCTCCCCTACACATATCTACCTCCCCTACACATATCTACCTCCCTACACATATCTACCTCCCCTACACATATCTACCTCCCCTATACATATCTACCTCCCCTACACATATCTACCTCCCCTATACATATCTACCTCCCCTATACATATCTACCTCCCCTATACATATCTACACATATCTACCTCCCCTACACATATCTACCTCCCTTATACATATCTACCTCCCCTACACATATCTACCTCCCCTACACATATCTACCTCCCTACACATATCTACCTCCCCTTACATATCTACCTCCCCTACACATATCTACCTCCCCTACACATATCTACCTCCCCTATACATATCTACCTCCCCTACACATATCTACCTCCCCTACACATATCTACCTCCCCTTACATATCTACCTCCCCTACACATATCTACCTCCCCTACACATATCTACCTCCCTTATACATATCTACCTCCCCTATACATATCTACCTCCCCTATACATATCTACCTCCCCTACACATATCTACCTCCCCTACACACATCTACCTCCCCTATACATATCTACCTCCCCTACACATATCTACCTCCCCTATACATATCTACCTCCCCTATACATATCTACCTCCCCTACACATATCTACCTCCCCTATACATATCTACCTCCCCTACACATATCTACCTCCCTTATACATATCTACCTCCCCTACACATATCTACCTGTGTCACATGTTAATATGATATTGGATCTGACATGAATATTTCCTGTATATAGTATGCTTACTTACTTTAATGTGTATTTCATATTTCCTATTCTTATTTATTTTTTCTAGTTACACATTGTTATTGATTATTATTGACAAAAGCATACAGGAACTCATGTCCTTCTGTTCACTTGATTTAGAATTCCTCACAATCAAATGTCGTCCGCATTATCTACCAAGGGAATTATCTTCGATTATAATCACAGCCGTATATATTCCCCCCCAAGCAGACACATCGATGGCTCTGAACTAACTTTATTTGACTCTTTGCAAACTGGAATCCATTTATCCGGAGGCTGCATTCATTGTAGCTGAGGATTTTAACAAGGCTAATCTGAAAACAAGACTCCCTAAATTGTATCAGCATATCGATTGTGTTACGTTCCCCAGTTTATGTGTTGTAGTTTGTGTATTTGCATGTGTTTATTTCAGGAAAATGGCTTCCTGAAATCCCTCAAGCAGCTGATTGGTCGACTCCATGGCTAATTGGAGAGCTGACCCCGCCCCCTCGTCAAGACAGCAGTCTCCAATTACCCATTCCATCTGAAGATATATAAATGCCAGTGTTCTGTTCAGGAGGGAGAATTTTGTAGGAAAGAGTTTTTGCTAGAGTTCATTGCTGGGAGTTCATTGCTGGGAGTTCATTGCTGGGAGTTCATTGCTGGGAGTTCATTGCTGGGAGTTCATTGCTGGGAGTTCATTGCTGGGAGTTCATTGCTGGGAGTTCATTGCTGGGAGTTCATTGCTGGGAGTTCATTGCTGGGAGTTCATTGCTGGGAGTTCATTGCTGGGAGTTCATTGCTGGGAGTTCATTGCTGAGAGTTGGTATGTTTTGTGAGTTTGTTGCTCAGATAGAGCTTATTTAATGTCCTTTGTTTGTTTCTTAGTTTGTTTGTGAAATTGTTTAATATTCTGTTTAATTTGTTCCCAGGGGGGAAGGGGAAGGCACCTAGGGAGTGCTTAGGCAAGAGGCCCGCGGGCATACATATACCCGTAGCATATTCGCTGTCTAGGCACACTAGGTAAGACCTGGGCGGACCACCCCCTGTATTTTGGATAGGGCACCAGGTGGTGCTAAATTAGGTAAGTAGTGGGTAGGCAGGTAAGATAGGAGAGGGGGGGCTTTGAGATGTACTTTCTTTGCTTTGGTTCCGTCCAGCCCCTTTTCCCCATATTACCGTGTAAAGGAATAAAGTCCTTGTAAACGGTACCACATTCTGTCTATTGTCATCCTTACTTGCACCTACAGTCCAGACCTTTTTCACTTCACGGAGAGTTTAGTTGTAGCAGGGTGTCGCGTTCCCTCTTCATAGAGGCGTGCGTAACAATTGCGCAACCAGGAATGTCAAAAACCTTGGATCACTGCTATTCTAACTTCCGCGACGCATATAAGGCCCTGCCGTGCCCTACTTTCGGAAAAGCTGACCACGACTCCATTTTGTTGATCCCTGCTTACAGACAGAAACTAAAACAAGAAGCTCCCACGCTGAGGTCTGTTCAACGCTGGTCCGACCAATCTGATTCCACATTCCAAGACTGCTTCCATCACGTGGACTGGGATATGTTTCGTATTGCGTCAAACAACATTGACGAATACACTGATTCGGTGAGAGAGTTCATTAGAACGTGTGTTGAAGATGTCGTTCCCATAGCAACGATTAAAACATTCCCTAACCAGAAACTGTGGATTGATGGCAGCATTCGCGTGAAACTGAAAGCGCGAACCACTGCTTTTAATCAGGGCAAGGTGTCTGGCAACATGACTGAATACAAACAGTGCAGCTATTCCCTCCGTAAGGCTATCA
Source organism: Oncorhynchus gorbuscha (assembly GCF_021184085.1). NCBI lineage: Eukaryota > Metazoa > Chordata > Actinopteri > Salmoniformes > Salmonidae > Oncorhynchus > Oncorhynchus gorbuscha. The sequence continues at coordinate 72,721,488 of NC_060190.1, read as the reverse complement.
AACAAGCTAAGCGTCAGTACAGAGACAAAGTGGAATCTCAATTCAATGGCTCAGACACAAGAGGCATGTGGCAGGGTCTACAGTCAATCACGGACTACAAGATGAAATCCAGCCCAGTCACGGACCAGGATGTCTTGCTCCCAGGCAGACTAAATAACTTTTTTGCCCGCTTTGAGGACAATACAGTGCCACTGACACGGCCTGCAACGGAAACATGCAGTCTCTCCTTCACTGCAGCCGAGGTGAGTAAGACATTTAAACGTGTTAACCCTCGCAAGGCTGCAGGCCCAGACGGCATCCCCAGCCGCGCCCTCAGAGCATGCGCAGACCAGCTGGCCGGTGTGTTTACGGACATATTCAATCAATCCCTATACCAGTCTGCTGTTCCCACATGCTTCAAGAGGGCCACCACTGTTCCTGTTCCCAAGAAAGCTAAGGTAACTGAGCTAAACGACTACCACCCCGTAGCACTCACTTCCGTCATCATGAAGTGCTTTGAGAGACTAGTCAAAGACCATATCACCTCCACCCTACCTGACACCCTAGACCCACTCCAATTTGCTTACCGCCCAAATAGGTCCACAGACGATGCAATCTCAACCACACTGCACACTGCCCTAACCCACCTGGACAAGAGGAATACCTATGTGAGAATGCTGTTCATCGACTACAGCTCGGCATTCAACACCATAGTACCCTCCAAGCTCGTCATCAAGCTCGAGACCCTGGGTCTCGACCCCGCCCTGTGCAACTGGGTACTGGACTTCCTGACGGGCCGCCCCCAGGTGGTGAGGGTAGGCAACAACATCTCCCCGCTGATCCTCAACACGGGGGCCCCACAAGGGTGCGTTCTGAGCCCTCTCCTGTACTCCCTGTTCACCCACGACTGCGTGGCCACGCACGCCTCCAACTCAATCATCAAGTTTGCGGACGACACAACAGTGGTAGGCTTGATTACCAACAACGACGAGACGGCCTACAGGGAGGAGGTGAGGGCCCTCGGAGTGTGGTGTCAGGAAAATAACCTCACACTCAATGTCAACAAAACTAAGGAGATGATTGTGGACTTCAGGAAACAGCAGAGGGAACACCCCCTATCCACATCGATGGAACAGTAGTGGAGAGGGTAGCTAGTTTTAAGTTCCTCGGCATACACATCACAGACAAACTGAATTGGTCCACTCACACTGACAGCGTCGTGAAGAAGGCGCAGCAGCGCCTATTCAACCTCAGGAGGCTGAAGAAATTCGGCTTGTCACCAAAAGCACTCACAAACTTCTACAGATGCACAATCGAGAGCATCCTGGCGGGCTGTATCACCGCCTGGTACGGCAACTGCTCCGCCCTCAACCGTAAGGCTCTCCAGAGGGTAGTGAGGACTGCACAACGCATCACCGGGGGCAAACTACCTGCCCTCCAGGACACCTACACCACCCGTTGTTACAGGAAGGCCATAAAGATCATCAAGGACATCAACCACCCGAACCACTGCCTGTTCACCCCGCTATCATCCAGAAGGCGAGGTCAGTACAGGTGCATCAAAGCTGGGACCGAGAGACTGAAAAACAGCTTCTATCTCAAGGCCATCAGACTGTTAAACAGCCACCACTAACACTGAGTGGCTGCTGCCAACACACTGTCATTGACACTGACCCAACTCCAGCCATTTTAATAATGGGAATTGATGGGAAATGATGTAAATATATCACTAGCCACTTTAAACAATGCTACCTTATATAATGTTACTTACCCTACATTATTCATCTCATATGCATATGTATATACTGTACTCTACATCATCGACTGCATCCTTATGTAACACATGTATCACTAGCCACTTTAACTATGCCACTTTGTTTACTTTGTCTACACACTCATCTCATATGTATATACTGTACTCGATACCATCTACTGTATGCTGCTCTGTACCATCACTCATTCATATATCCTTATGTACATGTTCCTTATCCCCCCCTTACACTGTGTATAAGACAGTAGTTTTGGAATTGTTAGTTAGATTACTTGTTGGTTATCACTGCATTGTCGGAACTAGAAGCACAAGCATTTCGCTACACTCGCATTAACATCTGCTAACCATGTGTATGTGACAAATAAAATTTGATTTGATTTGATACCTCAATTGGGCCGACCAACCAGTTCTCCCGCACATTGGCTAACCGGGCTATCTGCATTGTGTCCCACCCGCCAACCCCTCTTTTTACGCTACTGTTACTCTCTGTTCATCAAATATGCATAGTCACTTTAACCACATGTACATACTACCTCAATCAGCCTGACTATTCGGTGTCTGTATGTAGCCTCGCTACTTTTATAGCCTCACTACTGTATATAGCCTGTCTTTTTAATGTTGTTCACCTGATACCTTTTTTGCACTATTGGTTAGAGCCTGTAAGTAAGCATTTCACTGTAAGGTCTACACCTGTTGTAGTCGGCACACGTGACAAGTAAACTTTGATTTGATTTAGTGTGCATAGCGCTGAGAGAACTTTTGTTTCGTTTTTAATTTATTTATTTTTTTAACTAGGTGCCCGACACGGTTCAATTCCTCAATCCATTTTTTTTGTGAGCTCAACCCGTAATTTCTCTCAATTGAAATCAAAGCTAGTCGGAACTCATAAATGTCTGACTTGCTAACTGGTTGAACACGGCACGTGTATAACTTACAACCATTTAGCAAGTCGGAAATGTTCAAGTTTCCTAGTTCCGACAAGGACGTGTACGCGGCATAAGTCAAGAACTATGTGCGACGCTAGGCTGATTGGAAGTTGTAGTTCACATTAGGTAAATATTCAAGCTAGTTTAGCGCGGAAATGTGGTAATTAACTACAATTTACCATAATCCATTGCGCCCATTCTTTCGGACCACGGACAGAGGTGGATACACACCATATGAGACCGCATGAGAGAGGAATGACAACATGACGACGAGAGTGATAGAGACAGTTTGTGAGGTAGCTCTACCCGATTGATAGTTAGTAGAAGTAGTCTTGAAAGTATGCTTTATGTACTGTACTCTTCATTCCACTGTCAGATTGAAGGCAGGTGATGGCTGATGGAAGCTCTACAATAATTTTAATGCTTCAAAAATGAATTGAAATCGAAAACCGTGATTATTTTGTAATAATAGAATCGAAACAGAACACCAAAAAAAACTCATTGCTCACCACTGTAGTGTCAATGACAGTCATTCACTAACTAGGGGCAATTTTTCTCAACCATAACCACATCCAACTCTGCCAACCCATCCCCACTACCCTCCAGTCGCAGGTTTGCAGCGCGTGTGCATCGTGGCCGTATGCAACTATGCAATGCATGATGGGAGCGCAGGTTCAAACAGAACTGAAAAAAACGTCTCGCTGTTTTATTTTGCCATTGTCATTACAATATAAAATGTCTGAATATGTTCAAATCTAGACAGCCACAGAATTCACAGACATTTTATTCTCTAGTGTAGTAGAACGATTCCTTCAAAAACTTTTCTGGAAATTACAACCCTAGAAGTGCAGTGCCGAGGAGGCCATCATCTCTGCCGAATCATCTCTCCTTTCTCCTGAAGTGTGTACTCGTTTACTACTCACCACAAATGTAAAAGCATCACTTCCATTAAGGGAAGTGAAGAATTCCACAATTTGGGAGAAAAGAGAGATGATTGGGAAGCAACCACATTCCCGTTTGAGGTCAGTTACCTGTGAGTCCTGTGTGGCGCTCTCCTCTGCCTCCATGCCCTCCCCGGTGCCCACGGTGCCCACGGTGCCCTCCTGTCCCTGGAAAGGTTCAGGGGATGGGGAGTGCTTCCTCATCGAGTCATCATTGAGCGGTCTACTACTTCCACCCTCCGTCTGAACGTCCTCCTCAGCCAGGCTCACGGACATCTTCTCAAGGCAGGGTAGGAGGACTCAAGCGACTGTTAAAGAAGACAAGAGGTTCAGAGGCCGTACAGGTTGAGGTTATGACCTGGTCTGAAGAAAACTAAAGGACCCTAAACACGGTAGGAGTCGAGAGATACCGACCATGTAGTTCATGAATACAGTGAACTGTACCTGATGAGGAGATCAGCTGTTCTGTGCCGATTCCTTACGGAGTGTGTTCCCAGGAGAGGGCTCTACAGAGGAGGACTGTGCCACTCCGCTGGGCGAGGGTATTCCATAGCGCGCTCCATATAGGGGGGGGGGGGGGGGGGGAGAACAGCCGAGATGGGGAAGAGGCGCCAGGGGAGTGGGTCTATATGTCCGTCCTTCCGTCAATATATCCGCCCGTGCGTCTCAGTGCAGCAGGACCGCTGGGGATAAGAGAAAGGTAGAATGACGTCACAACCCAGTGATTCTCTGACGGGGTCTGACTCACGGCTCAAAGCGTGGGAGGACAGAGCTACCGGGCTGGCTGTGGAACTATGAATTCAGTTAATGAACACTTGCAGACCTGGGTTGAAATTGGACTTGTTTTTTTTTTGGTTCAGAAACTTTGCAACGGCTCACTGACAGAGTAGAGACGGCGTGTTTCTTTCTCCCGCTTTCTCGTTAACAACACGGCAGCTGATGAAAACATGACGGCACACTGCACCTTCGGGACAAGTGGCGCAAGACAAACACGCCAGAGCAAGACAGACAAACAGGACGCAGTGTTGAGTAACACAGTTCTCAGCAGTTTAACACAATTTCCTCGAAAGTCATCAGGAAGCTGTGTGTGTGTGTGTGTGTGTGTGTGTGTGTGTGTGTGTGTGTGTGTGTGTGTGTGTGTGTGTGTGTGTGTGTGTGTGTGTGTGTGTGTGTGTGTGTGTGTGTGTGTGTGTGTGTGTGTGTGTGTGTGTGTGTGTGTGTGTGAGAGAGAGAGTGTGAGTGAGAGAGAGATGCAGAGAGGAGGCTGTATGGCAGGCAGGGATTCCCGAAGCAGGGGAAGACCCAGGCACAGCAAGGGTGTCATCACTGAGGCAGCAGCACCATATTGCATCAATGACCAGGGCACCCACCCACACACACCCACCCACACAACCACCCACAAACACAACCACCCACAAACACAACCACCCAACTGCACTCAGCTCTGAAGACGCAAATAGTATTTTTTTTTAAACATTGCAAATAACTTACAGCTGTTCTTGATTGAGCTTGAGCTGTAGCAATGGAACCAATAGACACGTCCCCGAAGTGCAAACCACACCCACTTTTGACCTGGCCCTCCAGGCAAGGCTAAAGAAAATTCTCAAATGATTTGTAATATTTCAAATAGCATATGAACCCAAGTTTGAAAGACAGACACAGCCCGCTGATTCACTGAGGGTGATTTAGTGCAGGTATTGACTCCCTGTCCTACTGTTTAATTTATGATTTTTTGTTGTTGGTCGTAGCAGGTCAGGATCTAAGCAATAGTTAGTACCAGATGTCAGGAGAGAAAACAGCTGACTGGGGTGTGGGGGTTTATGCTATAATATAGGCTTCTGTACGCTATAGGGAACCAATGTAGCTGCTAGTTATCATTTATACACTGCAGCTGTAATCACATGGCCATTTAGCAGGTTGAATTTTATAATGGAGAGGAGAGATGTGTGTGTACTGCAGAACCTGAATGAAAGATGAAGGTAAATGGAAATGTAGCGCACAGTGGAGAGAGAGAGAAGAGAGAAAGAGAGAGAGAGAGAGAGAGAGAGAGAGAGAGAGAGAGAGAGAGAGAGAGAGAGAGAGAGAGAGAGAGAGAGAGAGAGAGAGAGAGAGAGAGAATGAGAGAGAGAATGAGAGTGAGAGAGGAACAGAGAGAGGGATAGAGAGAGAGGGATAGAGAGAGAGGGATAGAGAGGCAGAGAGCAAGAGGAACAGAGAGGGAGAGGGATAATGAGGAAGAGAGAGAGAGAGGCAGAGAGCAAGAGGAACAGAGAGAGGCAGAGAGAGAGGGATAGAGAGGCAGAGAGCGAGAGGAACAGAGAGAGGGAGAGCTGTGAGGAAGAGGGAGAGAGGGATAATGAGGAAGAGAGAGAGAGGCAGAGAGCAAGAGGAACAGAGAGAGGCAGAGAGAGAGGGATAGAGAGGCAGAGAGCGAGAGGAACAGAGAGAGGGAGAGCTGTGAGGAAGAGAGAGAGAGAGAGGCAGAGAGCAAGAGGAACAGAGAGAGGCAGAGAGCGAGAGGAACAGAGAGAGGGAGAGCTGTGAGGAAGAGAGAGAGAGGGATAAAGAGGCAGAGAGAGAGAGAGAGAGAGAAAGATGAATGAGTCAGAGCTGAGCAGAGAGGGGGAGGATGACGTCAGCAGGCTGAGCATTAAGAGGACACATTAAAAGAGGAAGAGAGAGAGGAATAGAGAGAGGGTGAGGACAGAAAAGAGGAGGGGCAGAGCAGGGGTATCCTCTATGACAGAGAAGAGAAAAGAGAGAGAGTGTGTAGAGGGTCAAGATTGAAAAAGGGAGGGGGAGAAAGAGACGGACAGAGATAGCAGAGTTGCTGACCATAATCACCCCGCCCTTGTTCATTATAAAGACAGAGGAGAGAAAGAAAGACACAGAGAGGGAGAGGGGATCCTTTCAATCCATTATTGATGAGTGCTGGAATGTGGGCGAGAGGAGAGAGAAAGAAAGATACCGGTATGGAGAAAGAGAGAGAGAAAGAGAGGGACAGAGGAACCTTTCTCCAAGTCATCTTTCACAGCAGCAGGTCATCAAGAGGACAAAAATAAACTCGCTTCTCTCCATTCATTCACTCAAATTTGAATAAAAATAAAATATTTTTTATTTTTTAAGATGACTACCGCAACTATTTCCAGCTACACTTGTCAATGAACGTTCATTATGAATGGAGTGTCAGGACTCAGGACACTGTTATCATGACACTAGTCTGCTACCCACAGAGGAGGGACTCGAAGCATGCTGCATTCACTCATGTCCACAAGTCTTTACATTCAACACAATTACCTGCCCTGCAGTGGGTTTTGGGCTCCATGTGATGCAAATGTTGTCACCTGGGACGACTCTATGTCAAAGGAAATCAAGTGTAACGTGGTTAGTCTCCTTCAGAAGTATGCTGGATGGATTGGAGGCTACCTCTCAGAGAAAAAGAAGAAAAAAAATGTGAAAAGAAACACAGGAAATTGGTCCCGTTCCCATTATAGACCTTACGTCATTTCTGCCCTTCTTCTAGTTTGGGAAGGGGGAGCAGAGAGAGCGACACGGCAGAGGGAGCAGGAGAGAGACATTTTTTTTAATCAATGATGAAACAGACGGTGCTGCCATGCGATTGGCCGAGTCCTCCACCAATGGGAGGCCCAGCTCCATGGCAACAGGCTCTGTCACCAAGAGAAAACCAGAAAGCTCCCTCAACACCCCCATCTCTCTGTAGCACCCCCCTTTCCTGCCTGGCGAACCAAACACATCTCTCTCTCTTACTGTAGCACCCCCCCCCGTCATGTAGAACCCAAAAACACACACACACACACACACACCTCTCTCTCTTACTGTAGCACCCCCTTCATGTAGAACTCAAAAACACACCTCTCTCACTGTAGTGCCCCCCTTCATGTAGAACCCAAACACACACACACCTCTCACTGTAGCGCCCCCTTCATGTAGAACCCAAACACACACACACCTCTCACTGTAGTGCCCCCTTCATGTAGAACCCACACACACACACACACACACACACACACACACACACACACACACACACACACACACACACACACACACACACACACACACACACACACACACACACACACACACACACACACCTCTCACTGTAGTGCCCCCCTTCATGTAGAACCCAAACACACACACACACACCTCTCACTGTAGCGCCCCCCTTCATGTAGAACCCAAACACACACACACACACTTCTCTCACTGTAGCGCCCCCCTTCATGTAGAACCCAAACACACACACACACACACACCTCTCACTGTAGCGCCCCCCTTCATGTAGAACCCAAACACACACACACACTTCTCTCACTGTAGCGCCCCCTTCATGTAGAACCCAAACACACACACACACCTCTCTTACTGTAGCGCCCCTTCATGTAGAACCCAAACACACACACACACACACCTCTCACTGTAGCGCCCCCCTTCATGTAGAACCCAAACACACACACCTCTCACTGTAGCGCCCCCCTTCATGTAGAACCCAAACACACACACACACACCTCTCACTGTAGCGCCCCCCTTCATGTAGAACCCAAACCTCTCAGTATCACCCTTTTTCCTTCCCCAGTTACCTAGCTCTGCAGATTTAAGGAGCTCAACTCACAATCTCTCTCACACACACACACACACACACACACACACACACACACACACACACACACACACACACACACACACACACACACACACACACACACACACACACACACACACACACACACACACACACACACACACACACACACACACTTAAATCTGAGTTACAAAACACCAGCACACACGGAAAGTGATCCAATTCATAAACATTCTAGTGAAGAGTACAGATGGATGACTCCTTCACACACTACTCTGTTCTGTGTTGTGGTGTGTCGTGTCGGGAATAGTCTCAGCAGATCGGTTTCAGGTGACCCCTGAACTAAGCAGATTGAGGAGCAGACGCACACTGAGACAGAGAGGCCTGAGGAGCTAACTAGTGAACGTGGACAGACAGGGAGGTGGACCACACTTCCCGGGGCTCTACACTCACATATGATCAGCTAGAAGCCAGCGACTCAGACCAGCGACTGAGTCACATCTCAAAAAATCATTCACCAAATGTTACAGAAATATTTCCCCAAATATCGCTAGTTAAAATACATGGCACTTAGCGTCACTGACGAGCATTTATGCCTCTGCTGCATCAGACCGGCTACAGGCAGAGGTCACGAGGTCATCTTCGCTGTTGAAGTATTCCGGATATAGATGTATTGATGTTTTCAGAGTCCAGGAGGACAACTGGTCTCTCCTTTTCTACTTGTAAATTGTAATGAGGCTGTCTTGTGCGGTGGGGACTAATGTTGCTTCACTGTGTCTGGTCTGCATTCCACCAGGCAACACTTTAGTGTGTTATCCCCTGGGTTGTACTCGGTGCACCCAAGTTTTACCCAATAAATCAAATCACGAAGGTAGTTCATATTGGCCTCAGTGCAGGTGGTCCAGGCAGGTAGCACACCAACAGTTGTAGACAGGAAACACTGTGCTCCATTACTGCAACAAATTGAGCCATCCATCCAATCTGAACCACCTATCATGTGAGCAATGCCCAGTCCCTCCCTCCCACCCAGCTACCACCATCCCTCCCTACCACCCAGCAACCTCCATCCCTCCCTACCACCCAGCAACCTCCATCCCTCCCACCCTCCCAGCTACCTCCATCCCTCCCTCCCAACCACCCAGCTACCTCCATCCCTCCCTCACTACCTCCCAGCTACCTCCTCCCGCCCTACCACCCAGCTACCTCCATCCCTACCACACAGCTACCTCCATCCCTACCACCCAGCTACTCCATCCCTACCACCCAGCTACCTCATCCCTACCACCCAGCTACCTCCATCCATCCCTCCCAGCAACCTCCATCCATCCCTCCCAGCAACCTCCATCCCTCCCTCCCTCCCAACCACCCAGCTACCTCCATCCCTCCCAACCACCCAGCTACCTCCATCCCTCCCAACCACCCAGCTACCTCCATCCCTCCCAACCACCCAGCTACCTCCAACCCTCCCTCCCTCCATCCCAGCAACCTCCATCCCTCCCTCCCAGCTACCTCCATCCCTCCCTCCCTCCATCCCAGCTACCTCCATCCCTCCCTCCCAGCTACCTCCATCCCTCCCTCCCAGCTACCTCCATCCCTCCCTCCCAGCTACCTCCATCCCTCCCTCCCAGCACCCAGCTACCTCCATCCCTCCCAGCACACAGCTACCTCCATCCCTCCCTACCACCCAGCTACCTCCCTCCCTCCCTCTCTCTCAGCTACCTCCCAGCTACTTCCCTCCCAGCACCCAGCTACATCCATCCCTCCCTCCCTCCATCCCAGCTACCTCCATCCCTCCCTCCCTCCCAGCTACCTCCATTCCTCCCTACTAGCACCCAGCTACCGCAATCCCTCCCTCCATCCCAGCTACCTCCATCCATCCCTCCCTCACAGCACCCAGCTACCTCCATTCCTCCCTCCCAACACCTAGCTACCTCATCCCTCCCTCCCAGCACCCAGCTAACTCCATCCCTCCCTACCACCCAGCTACCTCCATCCCTCCCTCCCAGCTACCTCCATCCCTCCCTCCCAGCTACCTCCATTCCTCCCTCCCAGCACCCAGCTACCTCCATCCCTCCCAGCACACAGCTACCTCCATCCATCCATCCCTCCATCCCAGCTACCTCCATCCCTCCCAGCACACAGCTACCTCCATCCATCCATCCCTCCATCCCAGCTACCTCCATCCCTCCCAGCACACAGCTACCTCCATCCATCCCAGCCACCTCCATCCCTCCCAGCACCCAGCTACCTCCATCCCTCCCTACCACCCAGCTACCTCATCCCTACCACCCAGCTACCTCCATCCATCCCTCCCAGCAACCTCCATCCATCCCTCCCAGCAACCTCCATCCCTCCCTCCCTCCCAACCACCCAGCTACCTCCATCCCTCCCAACCACCCAGCTACCTCCATCCCTCCCAACCACCCAGCTACCTCCATCCCTCCCAACCACCCAGCTACCTCCAACCCTCCCTCCCTCCATCCCAGCAACCTCCATCCCTCCCTCCCAGCTACCTCCATCCCTCCCTCCCTCCATCCCAGCTACCTCCATCCCTCCCTCCCAGCTACCTCCATCCCTCCCTCCCAGCTACCTCCATCCCTCCCTCCCAGCTACCTCCATCCCTCCCTCCCAGCACCCAGCTACCTCCATCCCTCCCAGCACACAGCTACCTCCATCCCTCCCTACCACCCAGCTACCTCCCTCCCTCCCTCTCTCTCAGCTACCTCCCAGCTACTTCCCTCCCAGCACCCAGCTACATCCATCCCTCCCTCCCTCCATCCCAGCTACCTCCATCCCTCCCTCCCTCCCAGCTACCTCCATTCCTCCCTACTAGCACCCAGCTACCGCAATCCCTCCCTCCATCCCAGCTACCTCCATCCATCCCTCCCTCACAGCACCCAGCTACCTCCATTCCTCCCTCCCAACACCTAGCTACCTCATCCCTCCCTCCCAGCACCCAGCTAACTCCATCCCTCCCTACCACCCAGCTACCTCCATCCCTCCCTCCCAGCTACCTCCATCCCTCCCTCCCAGCTACCTCCATTCCTCCCTCCCAGCACCCAGCTACCTCCATCCCTCCCAGCACACAGCTACCTCCATCCATCCATCCCTCCATCCCAGCTACCTCCATCCCTCCCAGCACACAGCTACCTCCATCCATCCATCCCTCCATCCCAGCTACCTCCATCCCTCCCAGCACACAGCTACCTCCATCCATCCCAGCCACCTCCATCCCTCCCAGCACCCAGCTACCTCCATCCCTCCCTACCACCCAGCTACCTCCCTCCCTCTCAGCTACCTCCCTCCCTCCCTCTCTCTCAGCTACCTCCCAGCTACTTCCCTCCCAGCACCCAGCTACATCCATCCCTCCCTCCCTCCCTCCCTCCCTCCCAGCTACCTCCATTCCTCCCTACTAGCACCCAGCTACCGCAATCCCTCCCTCCATCCCAGCTACCTCCATCCCTCCCTCACAGCACCCAGCTACCTCCATTCCTCCCTCCCAACACCTAGCTACCTCATCCCTCCCTCCCAGCACCCAGCTAACTCCATCCCTCTCTACCACCCAGCTACCTCCATCCCTCCCTCCCAGCTCCCTCCATCCCTCCCTCCCAGCTCCCTGCCTATCAGCTACCTCCCAGCTATCTCTCTCCCAGCACCCAGCTACCACCCTCCCAGAACCCAGCTACCACCCTCCCAGCAACCAGCTACCTCCCTCCCAGCAACCAGCTACCTCCCTCTCAGCTCCCTACCTCCCTCCCTCTCAGCTACCTCCCTCCCTCTCAGCTACCTCCCTCCCTCCCTCTCAGCTACCTACCCTCAGCTATCTCCCAGCTACCTCCCTCCATCTCAGCTCCCTCCCAGCTACCTCCCTCCCTCTCAGCTACCTCCCTCCCCCTCAGCTACCTCCCAGCTACCTCCCTCCCTCTCAGCTACCTCCCAGCTACCTCCCTCCCTCTCAGCTACCTCCCTCCCTCCCTCTCAGCTACCTCCCAGCTAACTCATCTCATATGTATATACTGTACTCGATACCATCTACTGCATCTTGCCTATGCCGTTCTGTACCAGCACTCATTCATATATATTTATGTACATATTCTTTATCCCTTTACACTTGTGTGTGTAAAGTAGTAGTTTTGGAATTGTTTAGGTTAGATTACTTGTTGGTTATTACTGCATTGTCGGAACTAGAAGCACAAGCATTTCGCTACACTCGCATTAACATCTGCTAACCATGTGTATGTGACAAATAAATTTGATTTGATTTTATTAGTGCGTACGGCCCAGTACATCACTGGGGCCAAGCTTTCTGCCATCCAGGACTTCTATACCAGGCGGTGTCAGAGGAAGGCCATATAGAGGGTGGTGCGTACGGCCCAGTACATCACTGGGGCCAAGCTTTCTGCCATCCAGGACTTCTATACCAGGCGGTGTCAGAGGAAGGCCATATAGAGGGTGGTGCGTACGGCCCAGTACATCCCTGCGGCCAAGCTTTCTGCCATCCAGGACCTCTATACCAGGCGGTGTCAGAGGAAGGCCATATAGAGGGTGGTGCGTACGGCCCAGTACATCCCTGCGGCCAAGCTTTCTGCCATCCAGGACCTCTATACCAGGCGGTGTCAGAGGAAGGCCCTATAAAAAAACTGTAAGACTCCAGCCACCCTAGTCATCGACTTCTCTGCTACAGCACGGCAAGTGGTACAGACGCGCCAAGTCAGGAAACCTGAACAGCTTCTGAGACTGCTAAATAGTTAGTTAAATAGTCTGAGTAGGAATTGGTTATCTGCATTGACCCTTTATGACTCATTACATACACTGCTGCTACTGTTTATTGTCTATCCTGTTGCCTAGTCACTTTATCCCTACCTATATGTACAGTGCCTTCGGAAAGTATTCAGACCCCTTGACTAACATTCATGTTAGACTTAAACACGTTATGTTAGACCTAATCTAACATGGATTAAATGTTTAAAAAAAACATCAATCTACACACAATACCCGCGAGAAACAGGTCTTTAGAAATGTTTAGCAAATGTATTAAGAACATAAATACCTTATTTACGTAATACCTTATTTGCTATGAGACTCTAAATTGAGCTCAGATCCCGTTCCCTTTGATCATCCTAGAGACGTGGCCTCCATCTTTCTTAAAAGGAAGAAGATTGGAACCACCAAGACTCTAGAACTGGCCTAGAACTGGCCACCTGGCCAAACTGAGCAATCGGAGGAGAAGGGCCTTGGTCAGGCGGGGTAACCAAGAACCCGATGGTCACCGACAGAGCTCCAGAGTTCCTCTGTGGATATGGGAGAACCTTCCAGAAGGACAACCATTTCTGCAGCACTCGATCAAGCAGGCCTTTATGGTAGAGTGGCCAGACGGAAGCCACTCCTCAGTAAAAGGCACATGACAGCCCACTTGAAGTTTGCCAAAAGTCACCTAAAGACTCTCAGACCATGAGAAACAAGATTCTCTGGTCTGATGAAACCAACATTAAACGCTTTGGCCTGAATGCCAAGAGTCCTTTCTGCAGGATACCTGGCACCATCCCTATGGTGAAGCATGGTGGTGGCAGTATCATGCTGTGGGGATGTTTTTTCGGGTGCAGGGACTGGGAGACTAGTCAGGATCGAGGGAAAGATGAATGGAACAAAGTACAAAGTAAAGAGAGATCCTTGATGAAAACCTGCTCCAGAGCCCTCAGGATCTCAGACTGGGGTGAAGGTTTTACCTTCCAACAGGACAACGACCCGAAGCACACAACCAAGACAACACAGGAGTGGCTTCGGGACAAGTCTCTGAATGTCTTTGAGTGGGCCAGCCAGAGTCCGGACTTGAACCCGATCAAACATCTCTGGAGAGACCTGAAAATAGCTGTGCAGTGACGCTCCCCATCCAACCTGACAGAGCTTGAAAGGATCTGCAGAGAAAAAAAAAAAACTCCCCAAATACAGCTGTGCCAAGCTGGTAGCGTCATACCCAAGAAGACTCAAGGCTGTAATCGCTGCCAAAGGTGCTTCAACAAAGTAAAGGGTCTGAATAGTTGTCAATGTTATACTTCAGTTTTTTTTTTTTTTTTTTACCATTTAAGACATTTTTGAATAAGGTTGTAACATAACAAAATGTGGAAAAAGTCAAGGAGTACTGTACATATTTACCTCAATTTACGTCATACCCCTGCACACCAATCCTGTGTATATAGTCAAGTTATCGTTACTCACTGTGTATATAGTCAAGTTATTGTTACTCACTGTGAATTTTGAAACACAATTGAAACACAATTTTGAAACACAATTTGATTTGAGACACAAGCATGGTATGACTGCATCCCATCATCACCATCCCAGCTTATCCCCACCACCAGCCAGGCCCGGCCCACCACCAGCCAGGCCCGGCCCACCACCAGCCAGGCCCGGCCCACCACCAGCCAGGCCCGGCCCACCACCAGCCAGGCCCGGCCCACCACCAGCCAGGCCCGGCCCAGCTGATATCTCAAAGTGCTGTACAGAAACACAGCCTAAAACCCCAAACAGCAAGCAATGCAGGTGTAGAAGCACGGTGGCTAGGAAAAACTCCCTAGAAAGGCCAGAACCTAGGAAGAAACCTAGAGAGGAACCAGGCTATGTGGGGTGGCCAGTCCTCTTCTGGCTGTGCCGGTGGAGATTATAACAGAACATGGCCAAGATGTTCAAATGTTCATAAATGACCAGCATGGTCGTATAATAATAAGGCAGAACAGTTGAAACTGGAGCAGCAGCACGGTCAGGTGGACTGGGGACAGCAAGGAGTAATCATGTCAGGTAGTCCTGGGGCCCAGGCCCAGCCCACCACCAGCCAGGCTGTCATTCTGAACTTTATCCGCAACGTTATATTCAGTCTCGTTACGACTCGAGCGATACCTCTCCGTCTCGTTACGACTCGAGCGATACCTCTCCGTTTCGTTACGACTCGAGCGATACCTCTCCGTCTCGTTACGACTCTAGCGATACCTCTCCGTCTCGTTACGACTCTAGCGATACCTCTCCGTCTCGTTACGACTCCAGCGATACCTCTCCGTCTCGTTACGACTCTAGCGATACCTCTCAGTCTCATTACGACTCCAGCGATACCTCTCCGTCTCGTTACGACTCTAGCGATACCTCTCCGTCTCGTTACGACTCTAGCGATACCTCTCCGTCTCGTTACGACTCTAGCGATACCTCTCCCTCCGTCCATTCTAGCAGCAGGATACACGGAGAATGGAACAGCTGGATAGGGTAAACCACTCGAGTAGCACAAAACGGAATATAACATTGTGGATAAAGTTTAGAATAACACAATGTCATGTGTACAACATAAATACCTGAATCACTATACTGAGAACTTGGCCGTTTCGTAAAGGAAGTGACGTAATTAGGTGTTTTTTTATTTCAGTGTTTTTGGAGCCGTTGCTTGTGTTTGTCCGCGGCCCCCATACAGCAGAACGAGCAATAAGGAGGTGTATCGCGAGTGGGGTAAGTTTCTCAAAAACAAGTGAAATGGCAAAAACAAAAACTGTCTGGACACTTCTAGAAGATTCTACTTACATAAAAAAAATAGGTAAACTTGTCCTTTAATTAGACAGTGGTGCTGGTGTAGACGTCACCTATAGCCCTGTACCAGATCATGATCACGTCTCTGACCTGACAGCAGTAACAGGACAACCTCTCACTGAGAACAGCCATCTGCTCTCACCTAGCCGAGCTGTTGCAACACTCCTCCCTAGTCCCTTCTCCACTCTCCTCCAAGCACAGCATGCACCTCCTTTCCCCTTTCCTCCAAGCCCAGCTTGCACCTCCTCTCCCCTCTCCTCCAAGCCCAGCCTGCACCTCCTCTCCCCTCTCCTCCAAGCCCAGCCTGCACCTCCTCTCCCCTCTCCTCTAAGCCCAGCCTGCACCTCCTCTCCTCCAAGCCCAGCCTGCACCTCCTCTCCCCTCTCCTCCAAGCCCAGCCTGCACCTCCTCTCCCCTCTCCTCCAAGCCCAGCCTGCACCTCCTCTCCCCTCTCCTCTTCCTTTTTCTCCAAGGCCAGTCTACTACACCTCTCCCATCTGTCCTCCGTTTTCTCCTAAACCAGTATGCTCTACTTTCTTCCCTCACTTCTCCCTCCCCCCCATCCTGCTCTCAAACAAAATGCTACTGCGAAAACTCCCACTCTCCTCCCAAGCAGCCATGATCATGGTGGGTGAGGCGCGGCAACAAAAAAGACAGAAGGGATTCTAGTTGCAAGGTGTTCTAATTGGCCCATTATATAGACTACTCTACACCAGAAAGTAACAGATTTGCACAACAACAATATGTGACAAAGTGTTTTGCATTGAGCTGTAGCCACAAATATTTAATGACAGTAAAGCATCATTCTATTCAAATGATCCTGTTCAATGACTACGGAAAAAGGGCATAGCAAGACATACAGGTGCGTTTCAATCTGAGGAGACCAACGGTAATGGGTAATGGTAATGTATACCGTAACGGTAATGGGTAATGGTAATGTATACCGTAACGGTAATGGGTAATGGTAATGTATACTGTAACGGTAATGGGTAATCGTAATGTATATCGTAACGGTAATGGGTAATGTTAATGTATACCGTAACGGCAATGGGTAATGGTAATGTATACCGTAACGGTAATGGGTAATGGTAATGTATACCGTAACGGTAATGGGTAATGGTAATGTATACCGTAACGGTAATGGGTAATGGTAATGTATACTGTAACGGTAATGGGTAATCGTAATGTATATCGTAACGGTAATGGGTAATGTTAATGTATACCGTAACGGCAATGGGTAATGTATACCGTAACAGTAATGGGTAATGGTAATGTATACCGTAACGGTAATGGGTAATGGTAATGTATACCGTAACGGTAATGGGTAATGGTAATGTATACCGTAACGGTAATGGGTAATGGTAATGTATACCGTAAAGGTAATGGTAATGTATAGTGTAACAGTAATGGTAATGTATAGTGTAACAGTAATGGTAATGTATATTGTAACAGTAATGGGTAATGGTAATGTATAATGTAACAGTAATGGGTAATGTAACAGTAATGGTAATGGTAATGTCTGCTAAATGACTTAAATGTAAATGTAATGTAATGGGTAATGTATAGTGTAACAGTAATGGGTAATGGTAATGTATAGTGTAACAGTAATGGTAATGTATAGTGTAACAGTAATGGGTAATGGTAATGTATAATGTAACAGTAATGGGTAATGGTAATGTAACAGTAATGGTAATGTATAGTGTAACAGTAATGGTAATGTACAGTGTAACAGTAATGGGTAATGGTAATGTATAATGTAACAGTAATGGGTAATGTATATCGTAACAATAATGGGTAATGTATATCGTAACAATAATGGGTAATGTATATTGTAACAATAATGGGTAATGTATATCGTAACAATAATGGGTAATGGTAATGTATATCGTAACAATAAATGGGTAATGTATATTGTAACAATAATGGGTAATGTATATCGTAACAATAATGGGTAATGGTAATGTATATCGTAACAATAAATGGGTAATGGTAATGTATATTGTATTCCTGCTTATTATTTCTGCGATGTTTATACCCAGTCAGTGTGGATACGAATAGGATGGCTTAGGCTGTGTTGTGTTGTGTTTCTCATTCCCCCTCATTCTACCTCCAGTGACCATCCTGCCCCTCCCCCTATCTCTACCTTCCATCTCCAGTGACCCCCCTCCCCTTCCCGATCACCACCTTACTATCTCCAAGTGACCTCCCCTATCACTACCTTACTACCTCAAGTGACCTCCCCTATCACTACCTCCAGTGTTCTCCCCTCCCCTATCAATACCTCCAGTGACCTCCCCTCCCCTATCACTACCTCCAGTGACCTCCCCTCCCCTATCACTACCTCCAGTGACCTCCCCTCCCCTATCACTACCTTACTCCCTCCAGTGACCTCCCTGATCACTACCTTACTACCTCCAGTGACTCCCCTATCACTACCTTACTATCTCCAGTGACCTCCCCTCCCCTATCACTACCTTACTATCTCCAGTGTCCTCCCCTATCACTACCTCCAGTGATCTCCCCTATCACTACCTCCAGTGACCTCCCCTATCACTACCTCCAGTGACCTCCCCTATCACTACCTCCAGTGACCTCCCCTATCACTACCTCCAGTGACCTCCCCTATCACTACCTCCAGTGACCTCCCCTATCACTACCTCCAGTGACCTCCCCTATCACTACCGTACTACCTCCAGTGACCTCCCCTATCACTACCTTACTACCTCCAGTGACCCCTCCTCCCTGATCACTACCTTACTACCTCCAGTGACCTCCCTGATCACTACCTTACTACCTCCCCTATCACTACCTTACTACCTCCAGTGACCTACCCTCCCCTACCTTACCTTCTCCAGTAACCTCCCCTCCATTATCACTACCTCCAGTGACCTCCCCTCCCCGATCACTACCTTACTACCCTCTCCAGTGTTCTCCCCTCCCCGATCACTACCTTACTACCCTCTCCAGTGACCTCCCCTCCCCGATCACCACCTTACTACCCTCTCCAGTGACCTCCCCTCCCCGATCACTACCTTACTGCCTCCAGTGACCTCCCCTCCCCTTTCACTACCTTACTACCTCCAGTGACCTCCACCCCCTATCACTACCTTACTACCTCCAGTGACCTCCCCTCCCCTGTGGACATTTGACTTGCTGCTGCTGCTTCTCAAACATCTGGTTGTTAAATTCTTCTGTAGATAGAAATGCCTATTGTCCCGTAGCACTCACTGTCATAATGAAGTGCTTTGAGAGCCTAGTCAAGGATCTCATCACCTCCACCCTACCTGACACCCTAGACCCACTTCAATAGATCCACTGACGATGCAATCGCCATCGCACTGCCCTGCCCTGTCCCATCTGGACAAGAGGAACACCTATGTATAACGCTGTTCATTGACTACAGCTCAGCGTTCAACATCACAGTACCCTCCAAGCTCATCATCAAGCTCAGGGCCTTGGATCTGAACCCCGCCCTGTGCAACAGGGGTCTTGGACTTCCTGATTGGCCGCCCCAAGGTGTTGAAGGTAGGCAACTACGCTAATCCTTAACACAGGGGCTCCACAAGGGTGCATGCTCAGCCCCCTCCTGTACTCACTGTTCACCCATGACTGCGTGGCCACACACGCCTCCAACTCAATCATCAAGCTTGCAGACAACACAACAGACCTGATTACCAAAAACGACAAGACAGCCTACAGGGAGGTGATGAGGTCCCTGGCAGAGTGGTGCCAGGAAAATAACCTCTCCCTCAACATCAACAAAACGAAGGAGCTGATCGTGGACTTCAGGAGACAGCAGAGGGAGCCACGCCCCCATCCACATCGATGGGACCACAGTGGAGAAGGTGAAAAGCTTCAAGTTCCTTGGCGTACACATCACTGATGATCTGAAATGGTTCACCCACACAGACAGTGTGGTGAAGAAGGCGCAACAGCAACTCCTCAGGAGGCTGAAGAAATTTGGCTTGGCCCCTAAGACCCTAACAAACTTTTACAGGTGCACAATTGAGAGCATCCTGTCAGGTGGTATCACAGCCTGATATAGCAATTGCACCGCCCGCAACCACAGGGTTCTCCAGAGGGTGGTGTGGTCTGCCTAACGCATCATTGGGGGCACACAGCCCGCCCTCCATGACACCTACAGCACCAGTTGTCACAGGAAGGCCATCAAGGACATCGACCACGTGAGCCACGGCCTGTTCACCCCGCTACCATCCAGAAGGCGAGGTCAGTACAGGTGCATCAAAGCTGGAACTGAGAGACTGAAATACAGCCTGTATCTCAAGGCCATCAGACTGTTAAACAGCCATCACTAGCCTACTTCCACCTGGTTACTCAACCCTGCACCTTAGAGGCTGCTGCCCTATTAACATAAGACTTGGAATCACTGACCACTTTCATCATGGAACACGAGTCACTTTCATAGTGTTTACATACTGCTTTACTCATCTCATATATATATACTGTATTCTATTCTACTAGACTTGGAAACACTGGCCACTTTAATCATGTTTACATGCTATATTATATTTTACTGTAAACTCAGGAAAAAAAATAAACGTCCTCTCACTGTCAACTGTGTTTATTTTCAACAAACTTAAACATGTGTAAATATTTGTATGAACATAACAAGATTCAACAACTTAGACATTAACTGAATAAGTTCCACAGACATGTGACTAACAGAAATTGAATCATGTGTTCCTGAACAAAGAGGGGTTCAAAATCAAAAGTCAGTATCTGGTGTGGCCACCAGCTGCATTAAGTACTGCAGTGCATCTCCTCCTCATGGACTGCACCAGATTTGCACCAGATTTGCCAGTTCTTGCTATGAGATGTTACCCCAATCTTCCACCAAGGCACCTGCAATTTCTCGGACATTTCTGGGGGGAATGGCCATACCTCTCCCCCTCCGATCCAACAGGTCCCAGACGTGCTCAGTGGGATTGAGATCCGGGCTCTTCGCTGGCTATGGCAGAACACTGACATTCCTATCTTGCAGGAAATCACCCACAGAACGAGCAGTATGGCTGGTGGCATTGTCATGCTGGAGGGTCATGTCAGGATGAGCCTGCAGGAAGGGTACTACATGAGGGAGGAGGATGTCTTCCCTGTAACACACAGCGTTGAGATTGACTGCAATGACCACATGCTCAGTCCGATAATGGTGTGACCCACTGCGCCAGACCATGACGGACCCTCCACCTCGATCCCTCTCCAGAGTACAGGACTCGTTGTAACGCTCACTCCTTCAACGATAAACGCAAATCCGACCATCACCCCTGGTGAGACAAAACCGTGACTCGTCAGTGAAGAGCACAGTCCTGTCTGGTCCAGCGACGGTGGGTTTGTGACCATAGGCAACGTTGTTGCCGATGATGTCTGGTGAGGACCTGCCTTTACAATAGGCCTACAAGCACTCAGTCCAGCCTCCCTCAGCCTATTGCGGACAGTCTGAGCACTGATGGAGGGATTGTGCGTTCCTGTCTCCCTGTAGCCCTGTCTTAGGCAGTACGGACATAGCAATTTATTGCCGTGGCCACATCTGTAATCCACATGCCTGCTTGCAGCATGCCTAAGGCACGTTCCCGCAGATGAGCAGGGACCCTGGGCATCTTTCTTTTGGTGTTTTTCAGAGTCACTAGAAAGGCCTCTTTAGTGTCCTAAGTTTTCATAACTGTGACCTTCATTGCCTACCGTCTGTAAGCTGTTAGTTTCTTAAAGACCGTTCCACAGGTGCACGTTCATTAATTGTGTATGGGTCATTGAACAAGCATGGGAAACAGAGTTTAAACCCTTTACAATGAAGAGCTGTGAAGTTAAGCCTAGCCAAGCCTAGCCTAGCCTAGCCGTTAAGAGCATGGGCCAGTAACCGAAAGGTTTGCTGGTTCGAATCCCAGAGCTGGGAAGGTGGAAGAATCTGCAGCAAGACAGTTAAACCCCAACAACTGCTCCCCAGGCGCCAATGACATATGTTGATTAAGGCCCCTAGTATCTCTGTGATGCAGAGGGGTTGGGTAAATACGGAAGACATTTCGGTTGAATGCATTCAGTTGTGCAACTGAATAAGTATCCCCCTTTACCCAGCTCTTTCTCTTTCCCTGTCTCCATCTGCCTCTCTCTCCTGGCTCTGCCTCTCTCGGCCTGCCTCTCGGTTTGTCTGCCTCTGCCTCTCTGTCCAACTAAGCCACAAACGGGCAGCCCTCGCCCCTAATCGCTCCCTCCCGCTCCTTCACCTGGCTCTCCCTCCCGCTCCTTCACCTGGCTCTCCCTCCCGCTCCTTCACCTGGCTCTCCCTCCCGCTCCTTCACCTGGCTCTCCCTCCCGCTCCTTCACCTGGCTCTCCCTCCGGCTCCTTCACCTGGCTCTCCCTCCCGCTCCTTCACCTGGCTCTCCCTCCCGCTCCTTCACCTGGCTCTCCCTCCCGCTCCTTCACCTGGCTCTCCTCTCCCTCCCTTTCATCTGGCTCTCCCTTCTTCCTTCGCTCCTCTATCCCAGTCTCTCTTCCTCCCTCCCTCTGTCCCCTCAGTGCTCCTCCTCTATCCCAGTCTCTCTTCCTCTCTTCCTCCCTCTGTCCCCTCAGTGCCCCTCTATCTCAGTCTCTCTCTCTTCCTCCCAGTCTCTCTTCCCCCCTCCCTCCCCCCAGTGCCCCTCCTCTATCCCAGTCTCTCTTCCTCCCTCCCTCTGTCCCCTCAGTGCTCCTCCTCTATCCCAGTCTCTCTCTCTTCCTCCCCGTCCCCTCAGTACCCCTCCTCTATCCCAGTCTCTCTTCTTCCCTCCCTCCGTCCCCCTCCTCTATCCTAGTCTCTCTTCCTTCCTCCCTCCCTCCGTCCCCAGTGCCCCAGTCTCTCTTCCTTCCCCCCTCCCTCAGTCCCCTCAGTGCCCCTCCTCTCAATGGCAGGTTCCAAAGTGAGGTACTCTTCCTGTTAACTCTCCACCCCCACCTCTCTCCCCCTCCCCTCCACCCACAGCACGACGCAGTAGCAGGGAATTCCTCATTACCTCACCACTGGCTTCGCCAAAGAGTGAGTGAGTCAGTCAGTGGCAACACACACACACACACACGCAGCATAGCCTTCATGCACTAGAACAATCCGTTGGCCTACAGTACATAGTCAGTGATTTCATGCAGTCTCTTAGTGTTACAATTTAATATATATATATATTTTTTTTAATCACAGCTTTCAAAAACGACAGCCTAGCAACATCTAAAAACCAATGCAGGCGAACAGAGCTTCAAAGCTTAACGTCTGCAGAAGAGTAATTACAAAGACTTTTAAACCGTACTTTGTTACGGAGCACAGAACGTGAGAGCTAAGTCGTACCTTAGCAATATTACAGAAGAGATGAGAAGAACAGAGACAGACTCAAGGCAATTATAAGCTAAGGCAGTCCACGGAATTATAAACTAAGGCAGTCCACGGAATTATAAGCTAAGGCAGTCCACGGAATTATAAGCTAAGGCAGTCCACGGAATTATAAGCTAAGGCAGTCCACGGAATTATAAACTAAGGCAGTCCACGGAATTATAAGCTAAGGCAGTCCACGGAATTATAAACTAAGGCAGTCCACGGAATTATAAACTAAGGCAGTCCACGGAATTATAAACTAAGGCAGTCCACGGAATTATAAACTAAGGCAGTCCACGGAATTATAAGCTAAGGCAGTCCACGGAATTATAAGATAAGGCAGTCCACGGAATTATAAGTTAAGGCAGTCCATGGAATTATAAGCTAAGGCAGTCCACGGAATTATAAGCTAAGGCAGTCCACGGAATTATAAGCTAAGGCAGTCCACAGAATTATAAATGAAGGCAGTCCACGGAATTATAAACTAAGGCAGTCCACGGAATTATAAACTAAGGCAGTCCACGGAATTATAAACTAAGGCAGTCCACAGAATTATAAACGAAGGCAGTCCACGGAATTACAAGCTAAGGCAGTCCACGGAATTATAAACTAAGGCAGTCCACAGAATTATAAGCTAAGGCAGTCCACGGAATAGGAGTTTCATCTTTGACGCGTGTGTGTAGAAAATACAAACACACACACACACACAGACACGCAGCTTACTGTGTTTAGAGTTGTGCAGATCCCATGCAGAGATGGTTTTGCAGGACGTAGGAAGGATCTGGTGTCTGAGAGACAGAGGTAAAGCTCTGTTTTACTGTAGCTGCTGCTGTGGAAGTCACAGTAAACTAGTGAGTGAGAGAGTGAGAGAGCGAGAGAGTGAGAGAGCGAGAGAGAGAGAGAGCGAGAGAGAGAGCGAGAGAGAGAGAGAGAGAGAGGAGATTCCATCCTCCACTGTCAAGCTAACTAGCTGCTGCTGTGGAAGTCACAGTAAACGAGAGAGGGAGAGAGAGAGAGAGAGAGAGAGAGAGCGACAGAGAGAGAGAGGGGAGAAGAGAGAGAGAGGAGATTCCATCCTCCACTGTCAGCTAACTAGCTACTGCTAGCTGAAGCTTATTTTAGTGTCTGGGACCACTGTCAGCCACTGTCCTAGCGAGCTGTACACTTCGTAGCTACTCTTTTCTATATCGCTGCAAGGGTTTTGTAAACGAGAGGAAGGAAGGACACCTCGACTCCACTTCCTTTTTCTGAATGAAGCACAGCAGAGACCTCTCCCTCCCTCCATCTCTGATAAAAACAAACCATGCTAGAAAAACAAGCAAGACACCTGATTAGTGGGGGGAAAGATCATTCCCTAAAGATGAACAAGCCCTCACTGCAACAGGCCCTCACTGCAACAAGCCCTCACTGCAACAAGCACCTGCCACAGCACTGCAACAAGCCCCTGACGCAGCACTGCAACAAGCCCCTGACGCTGCACTGCAACAAGCCCCTGACGCAGCACTGCAACAAGCCCCTGCCGCAGCACCGCAACAAGCCCCTGCCACAGCACTGCAACAAGCCCCCGCCACAGCACCGCAACAAGCCCACACTGCAACAAGCCCCTGCCACAGCACCGCAACAAGCCCACACTGCAACAAGCCCCTGCCACAGCACTGCAACAAGCCCACACTGCAACAAGCCCCTGCCACAGCACTGCAACAAGCACCTGCCACAGCACTGCAACAAGCACCTGCCACAGCACCGCAACAAGCCCCTGCCACAGCACCGCAACAAGCCCACACTGCAACAAGCCCCTGCCACAGCACTGCAACAAGCCCCTGACGCAGCACCGCAACAAGCCCCTGACGCAGCACCGCAACAAGCCCCTGCCACAGCACCGCAACAAGCCCCTGCCACAGCACCGCAACAAGCCCACACTGCAACAAGCCCCTGCCACAGCACCGCAACAAGCCCACACTGCAACAAGCCCCTGCCACAGCACTGCAACAAGCCCCACACTGCAACAAGCCCCTGCCACAGCACAGCAACAAGCCCACACTGCAACAAGCCCCTGCCACAGCACTGCAACAAGCCCTTACCACAGCATCGCAACAAGCCCACACTGCAACAAGCCCCTGCCGCAGCACTGCAACAAGCCCACACTGCAACAAGCCCACGCCACAGCACTGCAACAAGCCCCTGTCACAGCACCGCAACAAGCCCACACAGCAGCACCTCAGCACGGCAACAAGCCCAAACTGCAACAAGCCCAAACTGCAACAAGCCCACGCCGCAGCACCTCATCACGGCAACAAGCCCAAACTGCAACAAGCCCACACAGCAGCACCTCAGCACGGCAACAAGCCCAAACTGCAACAAGCCCACACAGCAGCACCTCAGCACGGCAACAAGCCCAAACTGCAACAAGCCCACGCCACAGCACCTCAGCACTTCAACAAGCCCAAACAGCAACAAGCCCAAACTGCAACAAGCCCCTGCCACAGCACCGCAACAAACCCACACTGCAACAAGCCCACGCCGCAGCACCTCAGCACTGCAACAAGCCGCAGCACAGCAACAAGCCCAATCTGCAACAAGCCCACGCCACAGCACCGCAACAAGCCCCTGCCACAGCACCGCAACAAGCCCTCAATGCAACAAGCCCCTGCCACAGCACCGCAACAAGCCCTCAATGCAACAAGCCCACACCGCAGCACTGCAACAAGCCCACACTGCAACAAGCCCACACAGCAGCACTTCAGCACTGCAACAAGCCCTCACTGCAACAAGCCCCTGCCACAGCACCGCAACAAGCCCCTGCCACAGCACTGCAACAAGCCCCTGCCACAGCACCGCAACAAGCCCACACTGCAACAAGCCCCTGCCACAGCACTGCAACAAGCTCCTGCCACAGCACTGCAACAAGCCCACACAGCAGCACCTCAGCACTGCAACAAGCCCTCACTGCAACAAGCCCCTGCCACAGCACTGCAACAAGCTCCTGCCACAGCACTGCAACAAGCCCACACAGCACTGCAACAAGCCCACACAGCAGCACCTCAGCACTGCAACAAGCCCACACTGCAACAAGCCCAAACTGCAACAACCGCAGCACGGCAACAAGCCCAAACTTCAACAAGCCCACACAGCAGCACCTCAGCACTGCAACAAGCCTAAACTGCAACAAGCCGCAGCACGGCAACAAACCCAAACTGCAACAAGCCCCTGCTACAGCACCGCATGTTCCTTAAGAGTCTATTGACACCAATCTGCGATGGAAGGTGGCCGAGCTTCAGCAGTGTTTATCAGGCTATGAAACATCCCATCGGTCTTCTCAACAAAAACACTATGCTTATTGGTTAACATTAACAGGGGCTGATAGATACACAGCTTTACACCAGGGATGGTAAAACCTTGGATCATTGTTAGTCTAACTTCCGCGACGCATATAAGGCCCTGCCCCGCCCCCCTTTCGGAAAAGCTGACCACGACTCCATTTTGCTGATCCCTGCCTACAGGCAGAAATTAAAACAAGAGGCTCCCACGCTGAGGTCTGTCCAACGCTGGTCAGACCAAGCTGACTCTACACTCCAAGACTGCTTCCATCACGTGGACTGGGACATGTTTCGTATTGCGTCAGATGGGAATATTGACGAATACGCTGATTCGGTGTGCGAGTTCATTAGAACATGCGTCGAAGATGTCGTTCCCATAGCAACGATAAAAACATTCCCTAACCAGAAACCGTGGATTGATGGCAGCATTCGCGTGAAACTGAAAGCGCGAACCACTGCTTTTAATCAGGGCAAGGTGTCTGGCAACATGACTGAATACAAACAGTGCAGCTATTCCCTCCGTAAGGCTATCAAACAAGCTAAGCGTCAGTACAGAGACAAAGTGGAATCTCAATTCAATGGCTCAGACACAAGAGGCATGTGGCAGGGTCTACAGTCAATCACGGACTACAAGATGAAATCCAAGCCCAGTCACGGACCAGGATGTCTTGCTCCCAGGCAGACTAAATAACTTTTTTGCCCGCTTTGAGGACAATACAGTGCCACTGACACGGCCTGCAACGGAAACATGCGGTCTCTCCTTCACTGCAGCCGAGGTGAGTAAGACATTTAAACGTGTTAACCCTCGCAAGGCTGCAGGCCCAGACGGCATCCCCAGCCGCGCCCTCAGAGCACGCGCAGACCAGCTGGCCGGTGTGTTTACGGACATATTCAATCAATCCCTATACCAGTCTGCTGTTCCCACATGCTTCAAGAGGGCCACCATTGTTCCTGTTCCCAAGAAAGCTAAGGTAACTGAGCTAAACGACTACCACCCCGTAGCACTCACTTCCGTCATCATGAAGTGCTTTGAGAGACTAGTCAAGGACCATATCACCTCCACCCTACCTGACACCCTAGACCCACTCCAATTTGCTTACCGCCCAAATAGGTCCACAGACGATGCAATCTCAACCACACTGCACACTGCCCTAACCCACCTGGACAAGAGGAATACCTATGTGAGAATGCTGTTCATCGACTACAGCTCGGCATTCAACACCATAGTACCCTCCAAGCTCGTCATCAAGCTCGAGACCCTGGGTCTCGACCCCGCCCTGTGCAACTGGGTACTGGACTTCCTGACGGGCCGCCCCCAGGTGGTGAGGGTAGGCAACAACATCTCCCCGCTGATCCTCAACACGGGGGCCCCACAAGGGTGCGTTCTGAGCCCTCTCCTGTACTCCCTGTTCACCCACGACTGCGTGGCCACGCACACCTCCAACTCAATCATCAAGTTTGCGGACGACACAACAGTGGTAGGCTTGATTACCAACAACGACGAGACGGCCTACAGGGAGGAGGTGAGGGCCCTCGGAGTGTGGTGTCAGGAAAATAACCTCACACTCAACGTCAACAAAACTAAGGAGATGATTGTGGACTTCAGGAAACAGCAGAGGGAACACCCCCTATCCACATCGATGGAACAGTAGTGGAGAGGGTAGCTAGTTTTAAGTTCCTCGGCATACACATCACAGACAAACTGAATTGGTCCACTCACACTGACAGCGTCGTGAAGAAGGCGCAGCAGCGCCTATTCAACCTCAGGAGGCTGAAGAAATTCGGCTTGTCACCAAAAGCACTCACAAACTTCTACAGATGCACAATCGAGAGCATCCTGGCGGGCTGTATCACCGCCTGGTACGGCAACTGCTCCGCCCTCAACCGTAAGGCTCTCCAGAGGGTAGTGAGGACTGCACAACGCATCACCGGGGGCAAACTACCTGCCCTCCAGGACACCTACACCACCCGATGTTACAGGAAGGCCATAAAGATCATCAAGGACATCAACCACCCGAACCACTGCCTGTTCACCCCGCTATCATCCAGAAGGCGAGGTCAGTACAGGTGCATCAAAGCTGGGACCGAGAGACTGAAAAACAGCTTCTATCTCAAGGCCATCAGACTGTTAAACAGCCACCACTAACACTGAGTGGCTGCTGCCAACACACTGTCATTGACACTGACCCAACTCCAGCCATTTTAATAATGGGAATTGATGGGAAATGATGTAAATATATCACTAGCCACTTTAAACAATGCTACCTTATATAATGTTACTTACCCTACATTATTCATCTCATATGCATATGTATATACTGTACTCTACATCATCGACTGCATCCTTATGTAACACATGTATCACTAGCCACTTTAACTATGCCACTTTGTTTACTTTGTCTACACACTCATCTCATATGTATATACTGTACTCGATACCATCTACTGTATGCTGCTCTGTACCATCACTCATTCATATATCCTTATGTACATGTTCCTTATCCCCTTACACTGTGTATAAGACAGTAGTTTTGGAATTGTTAGTTAGATTACTTGTTGGTTATCACTGCATTGTCGGAACTAGAAGCACAAGCATTTCGCTACACTCGCATTAACATCTGCTAACCATGTGTATGTGACAAATAAAATTTGATTTGATTTGTCATTAGGGAGCCATACAACCATTATGAAACACAGAGTAAAAAAGTAGTTTGAGTGCAGAAAATAGTTGTATGCATTGAAGGCCAGGGCATAACGTAACCTGAAGATAAGAGTGTGAGATGGGCCTAGTTGGCTTTCAACCACCAACTGGGGCTTTTGGTAAATGCCTTGCTTTGGTCATTGATGATGGCAATTCAGGGAATCAAACAAGTTCAACTGTTTGAACTTATGGAGGTAATTGGAGGCATGAAATGTAAGACAAATACAGTGTGTTGTACTGTCCATGTAGGCTGGCTAGGTCGGGGACACCATGACAGCAGATGTGTTAGTGTGTTGGCATATTGACATTAGCAGTGTCTACACTATGGTTTACCACACAGTGGTTCTAAATTGACAAACTTCCAATCCCCTAAAAAAATAACAAAAAATGACCAGCAGCCAAATCCAATTCTCTGCCATTTAGAAAAAGCTAATTTAGTACTGCTTGTTCAGATCTCTAGCGGCTCATCTGATAGTGACGGAGTGACGACTGATCCAGTTCATCTCCCTCAATCCATCACGTCTGGTCTCAGTGAGTGTCTCTCTGCCTTTATGCTCTCCTTCACAGCAGTGACAGTAATAGACGGACACACACACACACACACACACACACACACACACACACACACACACACACACACACACACACACACACACACACACACACACACACACACACACACACACACACACACACACACACACACTGCATTGTTTGTATATCGTTGCATTTTACATGTGACTGTGTTTTGCTACTTCTCATGTTTTTTTAAATGGGTAGCCAAATAAACACCACACGCACACACAATGTAAGCCTGGACCCAGGAACATGGAACCAGTCACCTCTTCCCTCCAGTTCTGATCAATTATTCACAAACAGTGGGGGGAGAGCCAGCAAGGAGGATAGCGAGGAGAGAGAATAGGGGCAGAGTAGGGAGAAAGAGTGATGGGAGAGCAAGAATGCATGAAAAAGAGAGGAAGAGAGAAGCAGCAGCGGTAGTGCCTCAGCTCTGTGCTTAGGCAGAGCTCTATAAATAACTCCTCAAATCTCTCTAGAGAAAGCAACTCTGACTGCTAATGCTGCTGCTGCTGCTAATGCTGCTGCTGTTAATGCTGCGAATGCTGCTGAAGTTGCTGCTTCTAATGCTGCTGCTGCTGCTAATGCTGCTGCTGCTAATGCTGCTACTACTGCTGCTGCTACTACTGCTACTACTGCTGCTGCTGCTGCTGCTAATGCTGCTGCTGCTGCTGCTAATGCTAAAGCTGCTGCTAATGCTGCTGCTACTACTGCTGCTGCTACTACTTCTGCTGCTACTGCTGCTAATGCTGCTGATGCTAATCCTGCAGCTGCTAATACTGCTGCTGCTAATACTGCTAATGCTGAAGCTGCTGCTGCTAATGCTGCTGATGCTAATACTGCTGCTGCTGCTAATGCTGCTGCTGCTGCTAATGCTGCTGCTGCTGCTAATGCTGCTGCTGCTAATGCTGCTGCTGTTAATGCTGCTAATGCTGCTGAAGTTGCTGCTTCTAATGCTGCTGCTGCTGCTAATGCTGCTGCTGCTGCTAATGCTGCTGCTGCTGCTAATGCTGCTGCTGCTGCTAATGCTGCTGCTGCTGCTAATGCTGCTGATGCTAAAGCTGCTGCTACTGCTGCTAATGCTGCTGATGCTAATACTGCAGCTGCTAATACTGCTGATGCTGAAGCTGCTGCTGCTAATGCTGCTGCTAATGCTGCTGCTAATGCTAAAACTGCTGCTGCTACTACTGCTGCTGCTACTACTGCTGCTGCTACTGCTGCTAATGCTGCTGATGCTAATACTGCAGCTGCCAATACTGCTGATGCTGAAGCTGCTGCTGCTAATGCTGCCGCTAATGCTGCTGCTAATGCTAAAGCTGCTGCTAATGCTAAAACTGCTGCTGCTAATGCTGCTGCTGCTAATGCTGCTAAAGCTGCTGCTACTACTGCTGCTGCTACTACTGCTGCTGCTACTACTGCTGCTAATGCTGCTGATGCTAAAGCTGCTGCTAATGCTGCTGATGCTAATACTGCAGCTGCTAATACTGCTGATGCTGAAGCTGCTGCTGCTAATGCTGCTGCTAATGCTGCTGCTAATGCTAAAACTGCTGCTGCTACTACTGCTGCTGCTACTACTGCTGCTGCTACTGCTGCTAATGCTGCTGATGCTAATACTGCAGCTGCCAATACTGCTGATGCTGAAGCTGCTGCTGCTAATGCTGCCGCTAATGCTGCTGCTAATGCTAAAGCTGCTGCTAATGCTAAAACTGCTGCTGCTAATGCTGCTGCTGCTAATGCTGCTGATGCTAAAGCTGCTGCTACTACTGCTGCTGCTACTACTGCTGCTGCTACTACTGCTGCTAATGCTGCTGATGCTAAAGCTGCTGCTAATGCTGCTGCTAATGCTGCTGCTACTACTGCTGCTGCTACTACTGCTGCTGCTACTACTGCTGCTAATGCTGCTGATGCTAATACTGCAGCTGCTAATACTGCTGATGCTGAAGCTGCCGCTGCTAATGCTGCTGCTAATGCTGCTGCTAATGCTAATGCTGCTGCTAATGCTAAAGCTGCTGCTAATGCTGCTGCTAATGCTAAAACTGCTGCTGCTAATGCTGCTGATGCTAATGCTGCTGATGCTAATACTGCTAATGCTAATACTGCTAATGCTAAAAAACACACAGAAACAGAAGCAGATCTCAGGTAGACAAACTGATGGAGAGATAGGGATAGCCCAATCGACTGCCGCCCAATCGACTGCCGCCCAATCGACTGCCGCCCAATCGACTGCCGCCCAATCGACTGCCGCCCAATCGACTGCCGCCCAATCGACTGCCGCCCAATCGACTGCCGCCCAATCGCCCAACTTGACTAGAGAAACAGCACATTTCCATAAGAGTTTAATGTTAATATACCCAAGACTAGTTAGGCTATTGACACCAGTCCAATAGCTGAGGTGGATGAGAAAAAAAAAGCGCAAGTTTATTCTCTAAAACCACATTAGCCTTTCCACAACAACCTGACTGCAGTTTAGAAAACTAGGCAGCATTTATCCAGGCATACGCAGCAGGTAGCCTAGCGGGTAGAGCGTTGGGGTGGGAGAACTGCATCAAGTCACTGTCAGTTTGAAACTTGTAAAAATGTCAATTTTTGTACACAAAAAACAAAGTAGTCTTTGGTTCCAGTACTTAGCTACACAGCAAAAAAATGTACTACTGAAAATACTACCAAGATTTGAATTTAGTTCAACTACCACCAGTCCAAGTTACTACAAAATGAACACTGAACAAAAGTATAAAATGTAAAGTGTTGGTTCCATGTTTCACAAGCTGAAATAAAAGATCCCAGAAATGTTCCATATGCACAAACATATTACTTCTCTCAAATTGTGCACAAATACATTTACATCCCTGTTAGTGAGCATTTTTCCTTTGCCAAGACAATCCATCTACCTGACAGGTGTGCCATATCAATAAACTGATTAAACAGCATGACCAATACACAGGTGCACCTTGTGCTGGGGACAACAAAAGTCCACTTTAAAATGTGCAGTTCTATCACACAACACAATGCCACAGATGTCTCAAGTGCAATTCAAATCGAATTTTATTGGTCACATACACATGGTTAGCAGATGTTAATGTGAGTGCAGCGAAATGCTTGTTCTTCTAGTTCCAACAGTGCAGTAATATCTAACAATTCCCAACAACTACCTAATACACACAAATCTAAAGGGATGGAATAAGAATATGTACATATAAATATATGGATGAGCGATGGCCGAGCGGCATAGGCAAGATGCATTAGATGGTATAAAATACAGTATATCCATGTGATATGTGTAATGTAAGACATGTAAACATTATTAAAAAGTGGCATTATTAAAAGTGCCGTTGTTTAAAGTGACTAGCGATCGGGTCTCAATGTAGGCAGCAGCCTCTCCGAGTTAGTGATTGCTGTTTAACAGTCTGATGGCCTTGAGATAGAAGCTGTTTCTCAGTCTCTCGGTCCCAGCTTTGATGCACCTGTACTGACCTCGCCTTCTGGATGATAGCGGGGTGAACTGGCAGTGGCTCGGGTGATTGTTGTCCTTTATGATCTTTATGGCCTTCCTGTGACATTGGGCGCTGTAGGTGTCAGGAAGGGCAGGTAGTTTGCCCCCGGTGATGCTTTGTGCAGACCTCACCACCCTCTGGAGAGCCTTACGGTTGTGGGCGGTAAAGTTGCCGTATCAGTGATGCAGCCCGACAGGATGCACTCGATTGTGCATCTGTAAAATTGTCAGAGATTTAGGTGACAAGCCACATTTCTTCAGCAATCCTGAGGTTCACCACACTGTCTGTGTGGGTGGACCATTTCAGTTTGTCTGTGATGTGTACGCCCAGGAACTTAAAACTTTCCACCTTCTCCACTGCTGACCCTTTGATGTGGATGCGGGGCTGCTCCCTCTGCTGTTTCATGAAGTCCACGATCATCTTTATTTTATTGGCGTTGAGTGAGAGGTTGTTTTCCTGACACCACACTCCGAGTGCCCTCACCTCCTCCCTGTAGGCTGTCTCGTCGTTGTTGGTAATCAAGCCCACTACTGCTGTGTCATCTGCAAACTTGATGATTGAGTTGGAGGCGTGCATGGCCACGCAGTTATGGGTGGAACAGGGAGTACAGGAGAGGGCTGAGCACACACCCTTGTGGGGCTCCTGTGTTGAGGGTCAGTAAAGTGGAGATGTTGTTTCCTACCTTCACCACCTAGGGGCTGCCCGTCAGAAAGTCCACGACCCAGTTTGCACAGGGAGGGGTTCAGACCCAGGGCCTCCAGCCTGATGATGAACTTGAAGGGTACTATGGTGTTGAATGCTGAGCTGTAGTCAATTAACAGCATTCTTAAATAGGTATTCCTCTTGTTCAGATGGGATAGGCCAGTGTGATGGCGATTGCTTCATCTGTGGACCTGTTGGGGCAGTATGCAAACTGAAGTGGATCTAGGGTGGCGGTGATATGATCCTTGACTAGCCTCTCAAAGCACTTCGTGATGACAGAAGTGAGTGCTACGGGGCGGTAGTCATTTAGTTCAGTTATCTTTGCCTTCTTGGGTACAGGAACAATGTACCCAAGAAGGTAAGATGCCTTCAACGTCGTTATAGAGAAATTGGCAGTATGTCCAACCGGCCTCACAACCACAGACCACACCAGCCCAGGACCTCCACATCCAGCCTATTCATCTGCAGCCTCGTCTGAGTGTTTCTGTCTGTAATAAAGTTATTTTGTGTGAAAACCTCATTCTGATTGGCTGGGCCTGGCTCCCCACTGGGTGGGAGGGCATAGGCCCGCCCACTTGACAGCCAGGCCCACCCATGGCTGCACCCCTGCCCAGCCATGTGAAATCCACAGATTAGGGCCTAATAACTTCATTTCAATTGACTGCTATGAACTGTAAGTCAGTAAAAAATTTCCAGTATAGTTAGTTACAATACATGTAGTTCACAACTCCTCAACACTGAGACCAGAAGACAGTAAGTATCCTGTTGCATTGTTATTGGTGATGTTTACCCAAACATCAAAACAATGAGTGAGTGGTAATGTTGTTGTTGTTTTGTGCTGCTTTTATTCACAATTCATTGAGAATCCTCTGAAATGCTTCAGATCGAAGCCATCTTGGCCAGGTCGCAGTTGTAAATGAGAACTTGTTCTCAACTTGCCTACCTGGTTAAAATAAAGGTGAAATAAAAAATATATAAAAAAATATATATTAAAAAGCCTTTGGTTCAATGTTGTGTAGGTAGAATAGCTGATCTCTCGGTGGTTTGGTAGAATATTTAAAACCTCTCGCTTACCGTTAAGAGACTGAGTCTTCTCTAGATGAAAGCTTCTTATTTTTTGACGAGGGGTTGTTTCGAGTCGAAAGGCATCTAACGGTGCCCGACTGCTTTGTACACAGACAGGCGAACAGCTGCCGGTGCCAAGTTCCCGACTGTTTAATATGGACAGCTCACACTGACAACAATACGCAGCACGCAAGTTTAGCCTTTTCTTCCGTCTGTAGCTGTCAACCAGGTGTCAGTTCACAGCTGCTCATTCAACGAGCTAACGTTAGCTTACAACACCTGTTATCATGAGCCCATTGGCGAAATGCAGATATGCGGTTTTGCGCGCTTAACGTTAGCTACCTCTCGTCAACTACTCCTCCGAATGGCTTACCCGTTACTCATAACGGTAGATAGCAATACATGGGGAACTAGAGGGCGAGCTGGCTCGATGGCCAACCAAACGCGACTTGGCTCACGGTGAGAGCGACTGTCAAACGCTGTCGACTCGAAACAGCAACGCGTGAAACGAGGTACACGAAGCAATGAAGGCCCAACCGAAGACAAAATCAGAGATAAAGCATACAGTGACTAAAATAACTAAAACCTAAAATAACTTCAATCTTAATTTTAAGCTTTATTAAAGAAAATACAAAATAAACAAAAAATCGCGACACGCCTCCAGATTTCTGCGTGTCAGCACCACTGTTTTCGCGCATCTCCGTGCTTTACGTCACCTCACAGTTCTTCAGATTTACATTTACATTTAAATTAGTTCCAACAAAAACAATAATAATGTGTGAATTACTTCAAGATTAAAGTGACGCTCCACAATTATTATTATTATTATTTTTTTCAGGCAGTAGCTTTGAAAGTGGTACTAATGAGTCATAACGGGTCCCCGGTTTTTGTGTACCATGTCATCCAATTGTGTACATTTTCTTTTGCAATTTGTATGAAATGGTACAATCCAATTCGTACAAAATGTAGCACTTAAGATCATGGACTGCATTTGAACTAGCTACATTACTTCTACTGGCATTATTCCACTGAATAATTACTATCCTACTTCAACAAAAGAGCATTACTTGTACTGCTTTACTAGTCTATATTTTTCAACACTTTGGGCAGCTGAAGCACATCACACAATTTTTATTTAGGAAAATTACCCTTGTTGACTTTAATAATTTAATGGAGTAAAATCATGTATTGAGTACCACAGTATGAGTCATAATACCCATAAAACCTAGATGCAAAACCTGGAAATTGTTTTAATTGTTTTTACTTCATAAAAAAGGTCTGTTTTGTGTAGGCTTACCCTGTGGTGATGTTTTGATAACTGCGCAAATCTCTCGGACAAGGTAACTTATAAATATATTCACCTGCAATTACCCACAAAAAGATAACATGCTGATTAGCCGCTAATGTGGCTATCATACAGAACTACACATCCTGTCGCAAGCGTTGACTTTAATCACTCACGGTCCAGGGTGGGAAAAAATGTCATCGACAAGTAGCAAATAACCTAGCGAGTAATTATAGCCTTTTTTAGTTTCTCGTGTAAATAATTGATAGTGTATTTCTTGTATGCATTCTTGTTTAGCATTTTTTATATTTGCCTTTGTAGCTAACATTAGGTCTCTGGGGTCAATCAGAAGCAAGGATGGTTCTGTGCTGTCTTACAAACAGAGAGAAGAGACAACACAACGCTACATAAAGAGAGACGGAAGGCAACATAGCAAGGCAGCTACACACGACAAACAACACACAAAATGGTACAAACATTTTTGGGCACAGACAACAGCACGAAAGGCAAGAAGGTAGAGATAGAGACAGAGGCCTAGTCTTACAAACAGTTGTGGCTGCATTGTGTGATGTATCGTCTCTACATCTAGAGCCCTAGTGGACTAGCTAGCATGGAGTCTGGAGAAAAGTCTGACTATACGAACAATGAGCTAACATACACTATATATACAAACGTATGTGGACACCCC
The DNA here is from genome assembly GCF_021184085.1 of Oncorhynchus gorbuscha. Taxonomy (NCBI): domain Eukaryota; kingdom Metazoa; phylum Chordata; class Actinopteri; order Salmoniformes; family Salmonidae; genus Oncorhynchus; species Oncorhynchus gorbuscha. The sequence goes on along the minus strand of NC_060190.1, from coordinate 72,684,527 downwards.
TTCAAATGAGTGGATTCGGCTACCTCAGCCACACCCATTGCTGACAGGTGTATAAGTTCGAGAACACCACCATGCAATCGCCATTGACAAACATTAGCTGGAGAATAGCGTTACTAAAGAGCTCAGTGACTTTCAACTTCAAATCAAAGTTTTTGTCATGTGCGCCGAACAATAGGTAAGTAAAGAAATAAAAACAAAAGTAAAAGACAGTGAAAAATAACAGTAGCGAGGCTACACACAGTAGAGGGGCTACACACAGTAGAGGGGCTACACACAGTAGAGGGGCTACACACAGTAGAGGGGCTACACACAGTAGAGGGGCTACACGCAGTAGAGGGGCTACACTCAGTAGAGGGGCTACACACAGGTAGAGGGGCTACACACAGGTAGAGGGGCTACATACAGTAGAGGGGCTACACACAGTAGAGGGGCTACACGCAGTAGAGAGGCTACACGCAGTAGAGAGGCTACACGCAGTAGAGAGGCTATACGCAGTAGAGGGGCTACACGCAGTAGAGGGGCTACACGCAGTAGAGGGGCTACACGCAGTAGAGGGGCTACACACAGGTAGAGGGGCTACACACAGATAGAGGGGCTACACGCAGTAGAGGGGCTACACGCAGTAGAGGGGCTACACGCAGTAGAGGGGCTACATGCAGTAGAGGGGCTACACACAGGTAGAGGGGCTACACACAGGTAGAGGGGCTACACACAGTAGCGAGGCTACACACAGTAGAGGGGCTACACACAGTAGAGAGGCTACACACAGTAGAGGGGCTACACACAGTAGCGGGGCTACACACAGTAGCGGGGCTACACGCAGTAGAGGGGCTACACGCAGTAGAGGGGCTACACGCAGTAGAGGGGCTACACGCAGTAGAGGGGCTACACGCAGTAGAGGGGCTACACACAGTAGAGGGGCTACACACAGTAGCGAGGCTACACACAGTAGAGGGGCTACACACAGCAAATGACCATGTACAAGTGTAAATATTTGAGTATATCTTTTCATGTGACAACACTGAAGAAATTACACTTTGCTACAATGTAAAGTAGTGAGTGTACAGCTTGTATAACAGTGTACATTTGCTGTCCCCTCAAAATAACTCAACACACAGCCATTGACGTCTAAACCGCTGGCAACAAAAGTGAGTACACCCCAAAGTGAAAATGTCCAAATTGGGCCCGAAGTCAATATTTTGTGTGGCCACCATCATTTTCCAGCACTGCCTTAACCCTCTTGGGCCTGGAGTTCACCAGAGCTTCACAGGTTGCCACTGGAGTCCTCTTCCACTCCTCCATGACGACATCACGGAGCTGGTGGATGTTAGAGACCTTGCACTCCTCCACCTTCCGTTTGAGGATGTCCCACAGATGCTCAATAGGGATTAGGTCTGGAGACATGCTTGGCCAGTCCATCACCTTTACCCTCAGCTTCTTTAGCAAGGCAGTGGTCGTCTTGGAGGTGTGTTTGGGGTCGTTATAATGTTGGAATACTGCCCTGCGGCCCAGTCTCCAAAGGGAGGGGATAATGCTCTGCTTCAGTATGTCACAGTACATGTTGGCATTCATGGTTCCCTCAATGAACTGTAGCTCCCCAGTGCCGGCAGCACTCATGCAGCCCCAGACCATGACACTTCCACCACCATGCTTGACTGTAGGCAAGACACACTTGTCTTTGTACTCCTCACCTGGTTGCCGCCACACACGCTTGACGCCATCTGAACCAAGTAAGTTTATCTTGGTGTCATCAGACCACAGGACATGGTTCCAGTAATCCATGTCCTTAGTCTGATTGTCTTCAGCAAACTGTTTGCGGGCTTTCTTGTGCATCATCTTTAGAAGAGTCTTCCTTCTGGGACAACAGCCATGCAGACCAATTTGATGCAGTGTATGACGTATGGTCTGAGCACTGACAGGCTGACCCCCACCCCTTCAACCTCTGCAGCAATTCACAAAGACAACCTCTGGATATGATGCTGAGCACGTGCACTCAACTTCTTTGGTCAACCAAGGCGAGGCCTGTTCTAAGTGGAACCTGTCCAGTTAAACCGCTGTATGGTCTTGGCCACCGTGCTGCAGCTCAGTTTCAGGCTCTTGGCAATCTTCTTATAGCCCAGGCCATCTTTATGTAGAGCAACAATTCTTTTTTTCAGATCCTCAGAGAGTTCTTTGCCATGAGGTGCCATGTTGAACTTCCAGTGACCAGTCAGTATGAAGGAGTGTGAGAGCGATGACACCAAATTTAACACACCTGATCCCCATTCACACCTGAGACCTTGTAACACTAACGAGTCCCATGACACCGGAGAGGGAAAATGGCTAATTGGGCCCAATTTGGACATTTTCACTTAGGGGTGTACTCACTTTTGTTGCCAGCGGTTTAGACATTAATGGCTGTGTGTTGAGTTAATATGAGGGGACAGCAAATTTACACTGTAATACAAGCTGTACACTCACTACTTTACATTGTAGCAAAGTGTCATTTCTTCAGTGTTGTCACAGGAAAAGATACACTCAAATATTTACAAAAATGTGAGGGGTGTACTCACTTTTGTGATATACTGTACATCTCTCATTTAATTGGATAAAGTAGGCTACGAAATAGATCAGTTATATGTATTTGAAGTTTTGCAATATCATAGGCAGCACGGTATATAATATCGGTATACAGTCACATTTAACAGCTGGTCCTTTATATTGAAGTCGCCTATGTACTGTATCAAGTTAGTTTCAACTTTTTGTCACATGCACAAGTACAGTGAAATGACTTCTCTTGCACCTCATTTCCAACAATCCAGTCTGGGGAGGCGCACAATTGGCCCTGCGTCATTCCGGGATTGGCCAGTATAGGCCGTCATTGTAAATTGTCATTGTGAATTTGTTCCTGACTGACTTGTCTAGTTAAATAAAGGTTAAAAAAATAATGATTTAAACAATTTTAGCAATGAATATCAGTAGAACTGTAAAAACATATATACAAAGTCAACAAGAAGAAGAGAAATAAACTAAAAATAACTGTAACTACTGTAAGTACTGTAATTGAAAAAACAATGTGCAGTCTTGTAACGGCTCTCGTTTGTAGCATGAAGAGTGGACCAAGGAGCAGCGTGGTAGGCGTACATCGTCTTTTTATTGATGACACCAAAACAAAATAACAAGGACAAAAAAAAAAAGACAACTTATGCATGATCCCCAATCAGAGACAACGATAGACAGCTGCCTCTGATTGGGAACCACACTCAGCCAAACACAAAGAAAGAGAAAACATAGACTTTCCCACCCGAATCACACCCTGACCTAACCAAACATAGAGAATCATGAGGCTCTCTAAGGTCAGGGTGTGACAAGTCTGCCATATAAATCAAATCAAATTTATTTATATAGCCCTTCTTACATCAGCTGATATCTCAAAGTGCTGTACAGAAACCCAGCCTAAAACAGCAAGCAATGCAGGTGTAGAAGCACGGTGGCTAGGAAAAACTCCCTATAAAGGCCAAAACCTAGGAAGAAACCTAGAAAGGAACCAGTCTATGAGGGGTGGCCAGTCTTCTGGCTGTGCCGGGTGGAGATTATAACAGAACATGGCCAAGATGTTCAAATGTGCATGCTCCTGGAATCAGATATTTTAGTTACCATAATCCTAGCTGCTGACTCTGTGACTAACCACCATACTCCTAGCTGCTGACTCTGTGACCAAGTCACCATACTCCTGGCTGCTGACTCTGTGACCAAGTCACCATACTCCTGGCTGCTGACTCAGTGACTAACCACCATAGTCCTGGCTGCTGACTCTGTGACTAACCACCATACTCCTGGCTGCTGACTCTGTGACCTAATCACCATACTCCTGGTTGCTGACTCTGTGACCTAATCACCATACTCCTAGCTGCTGACTTTGTGACCTAGTCACCATACTCCTAGCTGCTGACTGTGACCTAGTCACCATACTCCTGGCTGCTGACTCAGTGACTAACCACCATACTCCTGGCTGCTGACTCTGTGACTAGCCACCATACTCCTAGCTGCTGACTCTGTGACCTAGTTACCATACTCCTAGCTGCTGACTCTGTGACTAACCACCATAGTCCTGGCTGCTGACTCTATGACTAACCACCATAGTCCTGGCTGCTGACTCTGTGACTAACCACCATAGTCCTGGCTGCTGACTCTGTGACTAACCACCATAGTCCTGGCTGCTGACTCTGTGACTAACCACCATAGTCCTGGCTGCTGACTCAGTGACCAAACCACCATACTCCTGGCTGCTGACTCTATGACTAACCACCATACTCCTGGCTGCTGACTCTGTGACTAACCACCATACTCCTGGCTGCTGACTCAGTGACCTAACCACCATAGTCCTGGCTGCTGACTCTGTGACTAACCACCATACTCCTGGCTGCTGACTCAGTGACCTAACCACCATAGTCCTGGCTGCTGACTCTGTGACTAACCACCATAGTCCTGGCTGCTGACTCTGTGACTAACCACCATAGTCCTGGCTGCTGACTCAGTGACCAAACCACCGTAGTCCTGGCTGCTGACTCTATGACTAACCACCATAGTCCTGGCTGCTGAATCTGTGACTAACCACCATAGTCCTGGCTGCTGACTCTGTGACTAACCACCATACTCCTGGCTGCTGACTCAGTGACTAACCACCATAGTCCTGGCTGCTGACTCTGTGACTAACCACCATAGTCCTGGCTGCTGACTCTGTGACTAACCACTATACATCTGGCTGCTGACTCTGTGACTAACCACCATAGTGCTGGCTGCTGACTCTGTGACTAACCACCATAGTCCTGGCTGCTGACTCTGTGACTAACCACCATAGTCCTGGCTGCTGACTGTGACCTAACCACCATAGTCCTGGCTGCTGACTCTGTGACTAACCACCATAGTCCTGGCTGCTGACTCTGTGACTAACCACCATAGTCCTGGCTGCTGACTCTGTGACCAACCACCATAGTCCTGGCTGCTGACTCAGTGACTAACCACCATAGTCCTGGCTGCTGACTCTGTGACCTAACCACCATAGTCCTGGCTGCTGATTCTGTGACTAACCACCATAGTCCTGGCTGCTGACTCTGTGACTAACCACCATACTCCTAGCTGCTGACTCTGTGACTAACCACCATACTCCTGGCTGCTGACTCTGTGACTAACCACCATAGTCCTGGCTGCTGACTCTATGACTAACCACCATACTCCTGGCTGCTGACTCAGTGACCTAACCACCATAGTCCTGGCTGCTGACTCTGTGACTAACCACCATAGTCCTGGCTGCTGACTCTGTGACTAACCACCATAGTCCTGGCTGCTGACTCTGTGACTAACCACCATAGTCCTGGCTGCTGACTCAGTGACCAAACCACCGTAGTCCTGGCTGCTGACTCTATGACTAACCACGATAGTCCTGGCTGCTGAATCTGTGACTAACCACCATAGTCCTGGCTGCTGACTCTGTGACTAACCACCATACTCCTGGCTGCTGACTCAGTGACTAACCACCATAGTCCTGGCTGCTGACTCTGTGACTAACCACCATACTCCTGGCTGCTGACTCTGTGACTAGCCACCATACTCCTAGCTGCTGACTCTGTGACCTAGTTACCATACTCCTAGCTGCTGACTCTGTGACTAACCACCATAGTCCTGGCTGCTGACTCTGTGACTAACCACCATAGTCCTGGCTGCTGACTCTATGACTAACCACCATAGTCCTGGCTGATGACTCTGTGACTAACCACCATAGTCCTGGCTGATGACTCTGTGACTAACCACCATAGTCCTGGCTGCTGTCTCTATGACTAACCACCATAGTCCTGGCTGCTGACTCTGACTAACCACCATACTCCTGGCTGCTGACTCAGTGACTAACCACCATAGTCCTGGCTGCTGACTCTATGACTAACCACCATAGTCCTGGCTGCTGACTCTATGACTAACCACCATAGTCCTGGCTGCTGACTCTGTGACTAACCACCATAGTCCTGGCTGCTGATTCTGTGACTAACCACCATAGTCCTGGCTGCTGACTCTGTGACTAACCACCATACTCCTAGCTGCTGACTCTGTGACTAACCACCATACTCCTGGCTGCTGACTCTGTGACTAACCACCATAGTCCTGGCTGCTGACTCTATGACTAACCACCATACTCCTGGCTGCTGACTCAGTGACCTAACCACCATAGTCCTGGCTGCTGACTCTGTGACTAACCACCATAGTCCTGGCTGCTGACTCTGTGACTAACCACCATAGTCCTGGCTGCTGACTCTGTGACTAACCACCATAGTCCTGGCTGCTGACTCAGTGACCAAACCACCGTAGTCCTGGCTGCTGACTCTATGACTAACCATAGTCCTGGCTGCTGAATCTGTGACTAACCACCATAGTCCTGGCTGCTGACTCTGTGACTAACCACCATACTCCTGGCTGCTGACTCAGTGACTAACCACCATAGTCCTGGCTGCTGACTCTATGACTAACCACCATACTCCTGGCTGCTGACTCAGTGACCTAACCACCATAGTCCTGGCTGCTGACTCTGTGACTAACCACCATAGTCCTGGCTGCTGACTCTGTGACTAACCACCATAGTCCTGGCTGCTGACTCTGTGACTAACCACCATAGTCCTGGCTGCTGACTCAGTGACCAAACCACCGTAGTCCTGGCTGCTGACTCTATGACTAACCACGATAGTCCTGGCTGCTGAATCTGTGACTAACCACCATAGTCCTGGCTGCTGACTCTGTGACTAACCACCATACTCCTGGCTGCTGACTCAGTGACTAACCACCATAGTCCTGGCTGCTGACTCTGTGACTAACCACCATACTCCTGGCTGCTGACTCTGTGACTAGCCACCATACTCCTAGCTGACTCTGTGACCTACCACCATACTCCTGGCTGCTGACTCTGTGACTAACCACCATAGTCCTGGCTGCTGACTCTGTGACTAACCACCATAGTCCTGGCTGCTGACTCTATGACTAACCACCATAGTCCTGGCTGATGACTCTGTGACTAACCACCATAGTCCTGGCTGATGACTCTGTGACTAACCACCATAGTCCTGGCTGCTGTCTCTATGACTAACCACCATAGTCCTGGCTGCTGACTCTGACTAACCACCATACTCCTGGCTGCTGACTCCTGTGACTAACCACCATAGTCCTGGCTGCTGACTCTATGACTAACCACCATAGTCCTGGCTGCTGACTCTGTGACTAACCACCATAGTCCTGGCTGCTGACTCTGTGACTAACCACCATAGTCCTGGCTGCTGACTCTGTGACTAACCACCATAGTCCTGGTCCTGGCTGCTGACTCTGTGACTAACCACCATACTCCTAGCTGCTGACTCTGTGACTAACCACCATACTCCTGGCTGCTGACTCTGTGACTAACCACCATAGTCCTGGCTGCTGACTCTATGACTAACCACCATACTCCTGGCTGCTGACTCAGTGACCTAACCACCATAGTCCTGGCTGCTGACTCTGTGACTAACCACCATAGTCCTGGCTGCTGACTCTGTGACTAACCACCATAGTCCTGGCTGCTGACTCTGTGACTAACCACCATAGTCCTGGCTGCTGACTCAGTGACCAAACCACCGTAGTCCTGGCTGCTGACTCTATGACTAACCACGATAGTCCTGGCTGCTGAATCTGTGACTAACCACCATAGTCCTGGCTGCTGACTCTGTGACTAACCACCATACTCCTGGCTGCTGACTCAGTGACTAACCACCATAGTCCTGGCTGCTGACTCTATGACTAACCACCATACTCCTGGCTGCTGACTCAGTGACCTAACCACCATAGTCCTGGCTGCTGACTCTGTGACTAACCACCATAGTCCTGGCTGCTGACTCTGTGACTAACCACCATAGTCCTGGCTGCTGACTCTGTGACTAACCACCATAGTCCTGGCTGCTGACTCAGTGACCAAACCACCGTAGTCCTGGCTGCTGACTCTATGACTAACCACGATAGTCCTGGCTGCTGAATCTGTGACTAACCACCATAGTCCTGGCTGCTGACTCTGTGACTAACCACCATACTCCTGGCTGCTGACTCAGTGACTAACCACCATAGTCCTGGCTGCTGACTCTGTGACTAACCACCATACTCCTGGCTGCTGACTCTGTGACTAGCCACCATACTCCTAGCTGCTGACTCTGTGACCTAGTTACCATACTCCTAGCTGCTGACTCTGTGACTAACCACCATAGTCCTGGCTGCTGACTCTGTGACTAACCACCATAGTCCTGGCTGCTGACTCTATGACTAACCACCATAGTCCTGGCTGATGACTCTGTGACTAACCACCATAGTCCTGGCTGATGACTCTGTGACTAACCACCATAGTCCTGGCTGCTGTCTCTATGACTAACCACCATAGTCCTGGCTGCTGACTCTGACTAACCACCATACTCCTGGCTGCTGACTCAGTGACTAACCACCATAGTCCTGGCTGCTGACTCTATGACTAACCACCATAGTCCTGGCTGCTGACTCTATGACTAACCACCATAGTCCTGGCTGCTGACTCTGTGACTAACCACCATAGTCCTGGCTGCTGATTCTGTGACTAACCACCATAGTCCTGGCTGCTGACTCTGTGACTAACCACCATACTCCTAGCTGCTGACTCTGTGACTAACCACCATACTCCTGGCTGCTGACTCTGTGACTAACCACCATAGTCCTGGCTGCTGACTCTGTGACTAACCACCATAGTCCTGGCTGCTGACTCTGTGACTAACCACCATAGTCCTGGCTGCTGACTCTGTGACTAACCACCATACTCCTGGCTGCTGACTCTGTGACTAACCACCATAGTCCTGGCTGCTGACTCTGTGACCGCTCCACTTTATCTCCTGGTTGGATGTCTCCTGGTTGGCTGTCTTCTGGTTGGCTGTCTCCTGGTTGGCTGTCTCCTGGTTGGCTGTCTTCTGGTTGGCTGTCTCCTGGTTGGCTGTCTCCTGGTTGGCTGTCTCCTGGTTGGCTGTCTCCTGTGCCACGCCGGTGTTGTCACTCCTGCCCTGCTGGACTCCCTAATGTTTACCGTACTACATGTCCTGTCTAGTGTATTGTGTCCCTCTCGGCTGTGTTTGTAGGCCTATTTGGCTGCTCTCCTATGTGTATATACTGTATTCTATACTATCTACTGTATCTTAGTCTGTGTCGTTCTCTGACATTATTCTGACATTGCTCGTCCATATATTTATATATCCTTTACTCAGATTTGTGTGTATTATGTATTTGTTGTGAAATTGTTAGATATTACTTGTTAGATATTGCTGCATTGTAGGAACTAGAAGCATACCCATTTCGCTACACCTGCAATAACATCTGCTAAACATGTGCATGTGACCAATAATATCTGCTAAACATGTGCATGTGACCAATAATATCTGCTAAACATGTGCATGTGACCAATAATATCTGCTAAACATGTGCATGTGACCAATAATATCTGCTAAACATGTGCATGTGACCAATAATATCTGCTAAACATGTGCATGTGACCAATAACATCTGCTAAACATGTGCATGTGACCAATAATATCTGCTAAACATGTGCATGTGACCAATAATATCTGCTAAACATGTGCATGTGACCAATAATATCTGCTAAACATGCATGGTTTCATGTTTCTTGGTTTCATGCATGTCAACATCAGAAGCCTCCTCCCTAAGTTTGTTTTACTCACTGCTTTAGCACACTCTGCTAACCTTGCCGTGTCTGAATCCTGGCTCAGGAAGGCCACCAAAAATTCAGAGATTTCCATACCCAACTATAACATCTTCCATCAAGATAGAACTGCCAAAGGGGGAGGAGTTGCAGTCTACTGCAGAGATAGCTTGCAAAGTAATGTCATACTTTCCAGGTCCATACCCAAACAGTTCGAACTACTAATTCTGAAAATTACTCTCTCCAGAAATAAGTCTCTCACTGTTGCCGCCTGCTACCGACCCCCTTCAGCTCCCAGCTGTGCCCTAGACACCATTTGTGAATTGATTGCCCCCATCTAGCTTCAGAGTTTGTTCTGTTAGGTGACCTAAACTGGGATATGCTTAACACCCCGGCAGTCCTACAATCTAAGCTAGATGCCCTCAATCTCACACAAATCATCAAGGAACCCACCAGGTACAACCCTAACTCTGTAAGCAAGGGCACCCTCATAGACGTCATCCTGACCAACTGGCCCTCCAAATACACCCCCGCTGTCTTCAACCAGGATCTCAGCGATCACTGCCTCATTGCCTGTATCCGCTACGGTGCCGCAGTCAAACGACCACCCCTCATCAGTGTCAAACGCTCCCTAAAACACTTCTGTGAGCAGGCCTTTCTAATCGACCTGGCCCGGGTATCCTGGAAGGACATTGACCTCATCCCGTCAGTTGAGGATGCCTGGTCATTCTTTAAGATTAACTTCCTCACCATTTTAGATAAGCATGCTCCGTTCAAAAAATGCAGAACTAAGAACAGATACAGCCCTTGGTTCACTCCAGACCTGAATGCCCTCGACCAGCACAAAAACATCCTGTGGCGGACTGCAATAGCATCGAATAGTCCCTGCGATATGCAACTGTTCAGGGAAGTTAGGAACCAATACACGCAGTCAGTCAGGAAAGCTAAGGCCAGCTTCTTCAGGCAGAAGTTTGCATCCTGTAGCTCCAACTCCAAAAAGTTCTGGGACACTGTGAAGTCCATGGAGAACAAGAGCACCTCCTCCCAGCTGCCCACTGCACTGAGGCTAGGGAACACGGTCACCACCGATAAATCCATGATTATCGAAAACTTCAACAAGCATTTCTCAACGGCTGGCCATGCCTTCCGCCTGGCTACTCCTACCTCGGCCAACAGCTCCGCCCCTCCCGCAGCTCCTCGCCCAAGCCTCTCCAGGTTCTCCTTTACCCAAATCCAGATAGCAGATGTTCTGAAAGAGCTGCAAAATCTGGACCCGTATAAATCAGCTGGGCTTGACAATCTGGACCCTCTATTTCTGAAACTATCCGCCTCCATTGTCGCAACCCCTATTACCAGCCTGTTCAACCTGTCTTTCATATCGTCTGAGATTCCCAAGGATTGGAAAGCTGCCGCAGTCATCCCCCTCTTCAAAGGGGGAGACACCCTGGACCCAAACTGTTACAGACCTATATCCATTCTGCCCTGCCTATCTAAGGTCTTCGAAAGCCAAGTCAACAAACAGGTCACTGACCATCTCGAATCCCACCGTACCTTCTCCGCTATGCAATATGGTTTCCGAGACAGGTCACGGGTGCACCTCAGCCACACTCAAGGTACTAAACAATATCATAACCGCCATCGATAAAAGACAGTACTGTGCAGCCGTCTTCATCGACCTTGCCAAGGCTTTCGACTCTGTCAATCACCATATTCTTATCGGCAGACTCAGTAGCCTCGGTTTTTCGGATGACTGCCTTGCCTGGTTCACCAATTACTTTGCAGACAGAGTTCAGTGTGTCAAATCGGAGGGCATGCTGTCCGGTCCTCTGGCAGTCTCTATGGGGGTGCCACAGGGTTCAATTCTCGGGCCCACTCTTTTCTCTATATATATCAATGATGTTGCTCTTGCTGCGGGCGATTCCCTGATCCACCTCTACGCAGACGACACCATTCTATATACTTTCGGCCCGTCATTGGACACTGTGCTATCTAACCTCCAAACGAGCTTCAATGCCATACAACACTCCTTCCGTGGCCTCCAACTGCTCTTAAACGCTAGTAAAACCAAATGCATGCTTTTCAACCGATCGCTGCCTGCACCCGCATGCCCGACTAGCATCACCACCCTGGATGGTTCCGACCTTGAATATGTGGACACCTATAAGTACCTAGGTGTCTGGCTAGACTGCAAACTCTCCTTCCAGACTCATATCTCCAATCGAAAATCAAATCAAGAGTCGGCTTTCTATTCCGCAACAAAGCCTCCTTCACTCACGCTGCCAAGCTTACCCTAGTAAAACTGACTATCCTACCGATCCTCGACTTCGGCGATGTCATCTACAAAATTGCTTCCAACACTCTACTCAGCAAACTGGATGCAGTTTATCACAGTGGCATCCATTTTGTCACTAAAGCACCTTATACTACCCACCACTGCGACTTGTATGTTCTAGTCGGCTGGCCCTCTCTACATATTCGTCGCCAGACCCACTGGTTCCAGGTCATCTACAAGGCCATGCTAGGTAACGCTCCGCCTTATCTCAGTTCACTGGTCACGATGGCAACACCCATCCGTAGCACGCGCTCCAGCAGGTGTATCTCACTGATCATCCCTAAAGCCAACACCTCATTCGGCCGCCTTTCGTTCCAGTACTCTGCTGCCTGTGATTGGAACGAATTGCAAAAATCGCTGAAGTTGGAGACTTTTATCTCCCTCACCAACTTCAAACATCAGCTATCTGAGCAGCTAACCGATCACTGCAGCTGTACATAGTCTATTGGTAAATAGCCCACCCATTTTCACCTACCTCATCCCCAGTTTTTATTTATTTACTTTTCTGCTCTTTTGCACACCAATATCTCTACCTGTACATGATCATCTGATCATTTATCACTCCAGTGTTAATCTGCAATATTGTAATTATTTGCCTACCTCCTCATGCCTTTTGCACACATTGTATATAGACTCCCCTTTTTTTTTTTTTTTTTTCTACTGTGTTATTGACTTGTTAATTGTTTACTCCATGTGTAACTCTGTGTTGCCTGTTCACACTGCTATGCTTTATCTTGGCCAGGTCGCAGTTGCAAATGAGAACTTGTTCTCAACTAGCCTACCTGGTTAAATAAAGGTGTTCTCAACTAGCCTACCTGGTTAACTAAAGGTGTTCTCAACTAGCCTACCTGGTTAAAAAAGGTGTTCTCAACTAGCCTACCTGGTTAAATAAAGGTGAAAAAGAAAACTGTAACATGAGTTATTGTCTCCCTCATTTGTTTTCGTTATGTGAATCGCTGTGTTATACTTTTCACCTTATTGTTATTGTTCCTTATTGAAAATCAAATAATATTTTTGTAATATAATTTATTTGTTGACAATCCAGTGTCTTACATAAACCATTGCTTACTGTGATTGGTAACCGTAAAAGATGCACTGTTGGTCTACTTTAGCCTCCTGGTGCATATAAGCTAGCTATGGGTGGATGCCTGATTCAGAGGGGTTGGGTTTAATGACATTTTTCAGTTGAATGCATTCAGTTATTCAACTGGCTTGGTATCTCCCTTTCCCTGCCTGTTGTAATTGTATTAGTGTGGTAACCACAACTCACCACAAGGTGGCGGGCAAGTACATTTAACTGTGATTAAAGTAAACCAGTGAATTATTATAGGACTACAATTTCGGTTCAACTAAAATTACAGATTACTTCATCTGCCCTGTGTTCATCCACCAACATCATACTTTTGAATTTTGATTACAGAGCTAATGTTTTCAAGTGTTATTCTCTGGGATCAAATGCATCTTGTAAAATAACGGATAATTTTCTACACACCTTGTATGATAAGTATATTTTTCATTTTTATTCAATTAATTTCACTATGACTGTCTTATGTTATTAGGAATGTCATTGACCTGGTTCAGGTACACTGTAGAACATTTCCTGTAAAAATATTTTTTTTACAGTAAATTACTGGCAGCACAGAAGCCAGTAAATTACTGTAGATTTTAGGAACTTTACTGAAACACACATTAACAGCATGTTACTGTAACACCTGACTACAGCAACATGATGTATTTGTAGAATTTACAGGGCATTACTGGAAGCACAGTGGTTAGTGAACTGTTGCAGATTTACACTGCAGGCAGCTAGTGCCAACGATGGGCAGTATTTCTGTTACATATATTTAATATAGGTACTTCAATAGTTTCAATACCTATTTTGTAAATTTATATTTCACTGGCCTGAGGTACAATTAATGTATGTTGTAACAGTTTCATTAGAATACATGCATTTTCTAATACAAAAATAAGCTTGTAAGCAGCCTGCTTAACTACAACAACATTCTCAGTAAAGGTCACATCCTATTTTTACTTGCTATGACTGTGATATGCTCTTGTTTTACCTACCATCATTTTAAACCCCTGTAGGTCTAAGCCCTTATATCACAATATCTATTAAGCCTGCATATGGAATTGTTTTAAGATGGTCATAAAATGTATAATTTAGCCATTAGATTTTGAATTTTAGGACCCCTGTAGATATAAATAAAATATATATACAAATTATTTGATGAGACATTGATGAAGCCAATGCTGTACAATGCACAGAAGCATCAGGGGATTCATTGGAATGTAACCTAGTACCAGGCTGAAAAATTGCAATAAGTGTATAGGAGATAAAATGTGCCAAAAATAACATGACCGAACATGGGTAAAAAAAAAACAATGTTTTCTTATATCACTCAGGTATAGGACAGATATTTCAAAACCTTGTTCGTTATAAAAAAAAATAAACTTTCTGTTTTGTGTTATTCAATGCCTTTCTATGGGATATAGCAGTAAATGCCAAATTCAATGTTTAATCAAATCATTTTCGTATATATATATTTTTTATACCTACAGCGGACCTAAAATTCAAAACCAAATGGATAAATGATACATTTTATGACCATCTTAAAACAATTCCATATGTTAGCTTTGGAGATATTGCAATCAACAAATATAGCCTCTTACAAGGCACGCCTCAAAACATGTTAATGAGTTAGCGATTCTTTCCCCGACCACAACACGTTCTGAAAAAACGCACCATAATTCACAGTGTGCTGCTGTTAATATACAGCATTGTAGTGGAATGCCATTAAGCCCCCATTACCTTTATTTAACTAGGCAATGGCCTAATCACACTGTTAGAACCTGTTCGTTCACCTGCTAGAAGGCATGCGTCACTTCAAATGTGTGTATTATGAGTGTATTGACACCATTTTGCAATTGGGTCAAAAATATAACACTTACACTATGCAGACACAAAAATAGCCCATAACGACTATCAATTTCAGACACACCTGCGCACATGCGGACTCACACGGTCAAATACATGATCAAAACATTAAATAGAGTAGAATAGACATCAAAATCAACGTTAAGTTCATATTCCTGAGAGACTATAGTGCACATCAATATTGTCTCTCTCCTGCTCTACACGCCCCTCACTCCCTTCTGCAGGACATTTCCCGACAGAGCAATAGGCCTAATTAATTGCATCATATTTACTTACATTATCAAGCCTATCTGTCCAGATAGATTGAGTAAAGAGTGATAACTAACTGGGGTAAAGTTCATAGTTGATGCTGTACTTTGGTCTGGTCACTTCAATGTGAGGCGTCGCGCTGACGAATACCCGGGCGTCATGCCATCGTTCGAATAAAGATGTGTCAAAGTTGGCAAACGCTACTGGTCTACGTGGCATGGTATGCCGCAGGTATTTTGGCTATTATGATTTATTATTCTGTAATATAGGGTTGTGATAGGCTATATTATCGATCCCAGCTATCTCTTATTTTAACCTTAAAAGCACTGTGCATAATGTGTCATATTTCATCACTGTGCGCTATGGTTCTCTCTCGTTCTTGCACGTCTTTCTCTGCTTACGTGGTGTGTGTATGTATGTGCGCGCGTGTGTGTGTGTGTGCGTGCGTGTGTGTGTGTTTTCTAAGAAAAAGAAAGAGAGCGAGACAGTGTAGTGGCTGTAATGTATTTGATGTTCTCATTGGTGCCCCCCCCCCCCTCTAACGTGTCACAATTTCTGGTAGATTAACCCAGATATGGGGAGCATCATCAGGTGTTGAAGTACCACTCACGCTCTCTTAACCCTTGTCTTCGGGGCATCCACCTGCAGGAACAAGCACCTGCTGACTGAAAAAAAAAGTTCAGGAACTTGTGTAACCAACTCAGGAACAACACATATTTCACCATGTTTTCTTTCATTTGATCGATTATTTTACCAACGCCTTGTGCCTTTAAAACACATAGAGTTCGAGCCTCCACCAACATGCTGTTCTCTTCATCTTCCACGTTGCCAATGTATTTATTGATGACGTCTCTGCTGGTGATGTGCCTGGAGGCTGCGGCCACTGCAGGAACCACTCCGGGCTGCGCGTCTTGCGGCATGCCGCTAATGGAGAAGAATGCGGAGCAGAGGCTCATGGTTGAAATCGCCAAGCAGCAGATCTTGAACAAGCTGCACCTGAAAGAGAGACCAAATATCACATCGACTGTGTCCCGCGCTGCACTTCTCACCGCGCTCCGCAAACTGCACGCGGGACGTGTCAGACCGGACGGAACCATTGAACTTGAAAACAAGATCAAGGAAACCAAAGATCCGGGATATGAAATCGTGAGCTTCGCAGAAATGGGTAAGTGTACTTACATTATAATATAATATATATTTAGCTAGTGGAACCTTATGTTCACTTTATTGGGCTTTATGGGGCGGCAGGGTAGCCTAGTGGTTAGAGCGTTGGACTAGTAACCGGAAGGTCGCAAGTTTAAACCCCCGAGCTGACAAGGTACAAATCTGTCATTCTGCCCCTGAACAGGCAGTTAACCCACTGTTCCTAGGCCTTCATTGAAAATAAGAATTTCTTCTTAACTGACTTGCCTAGTCAAATTAAATTAAAATGGGACTTGATTGTTTATGAACTCAAATGTGCTGCTATCTAATGTGCTTTTGGAACAATGTAAATAAGCCATGTACATTGAAATACAAAGTTGACACACTTATTTACATTGAAACCCTGACTGAAGATATCTATTTTACCTCAAGGTACCTCGTGCTTTTGCTTGCATCGTTCTATTTGATCTCAGTCCTTTATTTACGCAGCAGTTGGTAACGCTCATGCATATTACACACCTCTTTTCTCTCGCGCATTTCAATAGAAACTATTAATGATTCGATTTTGATGCTTTGAAATAACTTTGAAATAACTCATACAACTAAACAACATACATATCAGTTTATATGTTTAGTGAAATGAATCTAATGTAGTTCTTGACTTGCATAATGTTGAATGTAGTGCTCTAGATGTATTGGCATCACTTATAGAATGGAACTGAAAGACTGTTTATAGTTGAAAGATGACAAACCGATCCTCACACTTTCTCTCTGTGATCTAGATGAGATGAACACTACTACTGGCGCCCAGCCAGACCTTACCTTCCAGTTCCAGCAGGAGAGAGACAACAGCATCCAAGTGCTTCAGTCTGCCCTGTGGCTGTATGTCCACTCCTCCGACACCCCGAACCGGGGTCCCCGCCCCACCGCCACAGCCCACATCTATCTGTCTCACCCTGGGGAGAGCAGATCCAACCACACCCTCCTCTTGGAGAAGATCTTGGATGTGCAGAAGAGCAACTGGCATACCTTCCCCATCACCCACACCTTACAGGCCGTCATGGACGGGGGCAAGCGGCAGCTACAGCTTGAGGTCACCTGCAAGGAGGCCGGGTTTGAGCCGGGCCAAGGCCAGAACCTGTGTGAGTTGGGTAAGACCATGGACATGGCTCATCAGCCATTTGTGGTGGCCCAGGTGCGGCTCCGTGACAACTTCAAACACATCCTCCAGAGGAGGTCCCTGCGTTGTGGGGACAACGTCAGCGTTTGCTGCAAGAAGGACTTCTACGTCAAGTTCAAGGACATCCATTGGCAGGACTGGATCATAGCTCCAGAAGGGTACCACATGAATCACTGCATGGGTCAGTGTCCCCAGGCCCTGGCCGGGTCTCCGGGCATTGCGTCTTCTTTCCACGCCACAGTGTTCAGTCAGCTTAAAGCCAACGGCATCAATTCAGCGGTGTCTTCTTGCTGCGTGCCCATCCAGCGTAGGCCTCTGTCTATGGTCTACTTCAACTCACAGCACAGCATTGTCAAGACCGACGTCCCTGATATGATAGTAGAGTCCTGCGGCTGCACGTGAACGGACAAAAGAGAAAGACCAGACATTCAGCTTATGATGCTTTTAGTCTGAGAAGACTAGATTGAATTTGTTACACACACACACACACACACACACACACACACACACACACACACACACACACACACACACACACACACACACACACACACACACACACACACACACACACACACACACACACACACACACACACACACACACACACACACAGAGAATAATTTAAGGTATTCATTCTGTCTCTATCAATTTGATAGAGGGATTTTGCACAGAAAGTGAGAATGAGACTTCAATGTCTTGTAACTGGCAGACCTGGTTCAAATACTATATAGGGTATTTCAATTACTTTCAAAGACATTTAGAAGTAAGTATTTCAATATATATATATATATTGAAAAAAAGATTTATATATATATATATATATATATATATATATATATATATATATAAAATCAAATCTTTTTTTTTTTCCAAGACATGTAGTTGAATATTGTAATATATTTGGAAATACACTTGGAAAGTATTTGAAAATACACTTGGTATTTAGTTTTGGAAAATATTTACATACACTGACTCAAATACACTCCCAGGCATTTGAAAATAATATTTGAAATAAATATTTGGAAATACTTTCAAATAAAACTCATTCTGTATTCAAAACTTTCTTGAAATCCACAGAGCGACATGCTACACTCTTAGAAAAGGGGTTCTTCATAGAGCCCTTTTTAGGTTCCAGGTAGAACCATCTGTGGAAACGGTTCCACATAGAACCAAAAAGGGTTCTCCAAAGGGTTCTCCTATGGGGACAGCCAAAGAACCATTTTAGGCTCTAGAAGTTACCTTTTTTTTCTAAGAGTGTACAGACTTATGGAATCATACTCATACAATTCTGATTATGTATGAATGTATGCAACACAAAATTGCAGTAAAATCTTTCAAATATCTGAAAAGATTTCACCCCTGGGAGACCACCCTGACAGGAGACATGTCTGATATGGAGAAGTTAAAAATGGTTTTGATCAGATAATCAGTTAGGCAACAGCTTGGCTTTGATGACATGAACTCAAGGTTATTACTCAGTTGTGTGAGCAAACATTTAGCTATTGCCACAGTGTCAGGCAAGCAGAAAGTCCATCATAAACACAGGTCAATGAGCATGTGTTCCAAAGCACGATGAAGTCTGCATTTTCCAAAGTCAAATGTTTCTTAGGGCTGATGCAAATGATATGCAATTCAATTCCATTCAAGCAAAGAAAATCAATCTATATGTTTGTTTTCTGTTTTCTTTTACAATGTTTACACTAACTGGGTATAGTGTCTGTGTATGATACATTTGAAGCTGAAGCATCTTTGCTCCTTTCTTAATGGTTTGCATCTTCTGTATGGTTGGCAGTAGCAGTGTATACTGTAACTGGAGACTTCCCTACCCTACCCTGGCACTATGCAGGCACTATACTGCTCTAGGCCGCAAAAAGACCCCTTATTACATTGCAGTATGATATGCTAGCATGGCCTTCAGGTTCCTACAGCAAGCACTTCCTGGCTCCTGGAATATTAGAACAATACAACATTCTAGAATTCCTCTGGAAGCACGTCCTGTGCTAGAGCTTTGTGTATGTCACACTGGGATGCATAGAATGTACCATGATGCTAACTAATACCATTGATTTTGATGCCAAAAAGTGAACTGTTTTTTGAACAGAAAGCCTCAAGTAACTTTCATGATCGGCCATGATTTCTGCATGAGCACTTTATCGGATTACTGTATATTTATGAGATTCTGCAACAGGTTGTCCTCCTAATGCCATTTTCTAGTTTTGTCACTCATTCACTGCATGTGAAACAATGATAAAGGCAAAGTGATAGTTATTTTCTTTAGCCCTTGCTGTGTGAATGAATGTGTGGTCGGTGATATAACAGCAAAATGATGAACAAAATGGAGGAATTTCTGTATACTGTAACTGGATATAGAAACCAGCATTTTGATTGAATATCAATTCCAGTAGATTCTATTGTCTGTTTTAAATTGCATTATATTTTTTATTAATTTATAATAATATGTTTATTGTACTGTATGCTATAATTCAATTTGAAAATATATTTTAAACTAAACAAATAATTATGTTTTACTTGACACTGATGACGTTTTTGATTCATTGAGGCTGTTGCCTGTTCTACCAGAAATACAAGCGTTTTCCTAACTCTCATCTCAATAGCAAAGCTTTTACAGTACACCTGTGCATCAATCTAAAGTGACACAATAAATAAAAAAAATCCCCATCAAAATCCGTAAATTTAAACTAGAAATGTCATTTTTTGTTGTTGCATGGACTGTGTCCCAATCCACCTCAGTTTGTCAGACCATGAGAGATCCCGTAAATGGGAATGTCTGTAGCGTCCTAACCGTTTGAGCTTCAAACTAATATGACTGCATTATGGAAAGGGGAGACTCTCAGGTACACGATGGTAAGCCATACAAACAAATGGAAGTACGGAGGTAGTTTTGTGCCAACAAAAATAAATATGTGACCAAAAAACAAAAATATTTCCTGAGCTTTGTTAGATCTCCTAGATCTGTCTGTCTGTCTGTCTGTCTGTCTGTCTGTCTGTCTGTCTGTCTGTCTGTCTGTCTGTCTGTCTGTCTGTCTGTCTGTCTGTCTGTCTGTCTGTCTGTCTGTCTGTCTGTCTGTCTGTCTGTCTGTCTGTCTGTCTGTCTGTCTGTCTGTCTGTCTGTCTGTCTGTCTGTCTGTCTGTCTGTCTGTCTGTCTGTCTGTCTGTCTGTCTGTCTGTCTGTCTGTCTGTCTGTCTTAGAATTTTAGAGGTTTAACCCCGACTGGTCTCTGGCAAAGCTTACAAAGTCTGAAACTTCATTGCATACAATAATGACTTGAAACATGTTCATCAAAATAGTTCATTCCAAACCACCCTCTTTGAAAACACAGTAATACAATTAAACTTTTCACACTTAACTGCAAAGTATTTGGGAAAGTAATGAGTGAAATTATATCTCACAAAAACTAAAATCAATACCGTCTGAAAGGCAAAGAGTGTGTTTGCCTGGACAAATACTGGAAGTGATTTTTATGGATTGTCTTGTTTGTCAGGTAAACATAGTCAAATATTTCCAGCACCTTGCAGCCTCTGTAAGCATGTCCTGCATCTGCCGCTAGTGATGTGCGGGTTGACTCATAACCAACAGGGCATTTTTTTGGGTTATCCAATATTGGGTGGGTGGTGAGGGCTGGCTGAATTAAGAGAGAACAAAACCTTAAAAAATCCAATACATTGAGTTTTTTCTTAGATTTTTTTTTAGGCTGTCTGGCATTAGTGCCTAAGCTTAAGCTTCTGGGCCTAACTGTACACACGCCCCACGTTCCCGTGAAAGTTGTGCCCCTGCTCCTTTTTAAACAGCTCTGTCTGTCTGTCTGTCTGTCTGTCTGTCTGTCTGTCTGTCTGTCTGTCTGTCTGTCTGTCTGTCTGTCTGTCTGTCTGTCTGTCTGTCTGTCTGTCTGTCTGTCTGTCTGTCTGTCTGTCTGTCTGTCTGTCTGTCTGTCTGTCCGTCCGTCCGTCCGTCCGTCCGTCCGTCCGTCCGTCCGCCCGCCCGCCCGCCCGCCCGCCCGCCCGCCCGCCCGCCCGCCCGCCCGCCCGCCCGCCCGCCCGCCCGTCCGTCCGTCCGTCCGTCCGTCCGCCCGCCCGCCCGTCCGTCCGTCCGTCTGTAATATCTCTAGTTTAAAATGATAGATTTTGATGGGATACATAGATGGACTCACCAGTGCGTCTCGGGCCATCATGTAGACCAGTGGTTCGAAACCTTTTTATAGTCCAGTACCCCTTCAAACATTCAACCTCCAGCTGCGTACCCCCTGCGTACCCCCTCTAGCACCAGGGTCAGCGCACTCTCAAATGTTGTTTGCCATCATTTTTATTTTTGCCATCATTGTAATCCTGCCACACACACACCATACGATACATTTATTAAACATAAGAATGAGTGCAAGTTTTTGCCACAATCCGGCTCGTGGGAAGTGACAAAGAGCTCCTATAGGACCAGGGCACAAATAATACAGTAATATAATAATAATGTATCATTTTACTCTTTATTTAGCCATCAAACATAAAAAAACATATTTGTTCATCAAAAATGGTGTCTAACTCACCACAGGTTAATGAGAAGCGTGGTGCTTGAAAGGATGCACATAACTTTGCGATGTTGTGTTGTATTGAAGAGAGTCTCAGCCGTAAACCATTTTCCACACACAGTCTGTGCCTGTATTTAGGTACCATGCTTGTGAGGGCCGAGAATCAACTCTCCATAGGTACGTGGTTGCAAAGGGCATCAGGGTCTGAACAGCGTGATTTGCCAAGGCAGGATACTCTGAGCGCAGCCCCAATCCAGAAATCTGGCAGTGGCTTCTGATTAAATTCAATTTTCACAGAACCGCTTGTTGCAATTTGGATGAGGCTCTCTGGTTCAGATATCGGTAAGTGGACTGGAGAAAAGGGCATGAAAGGGATAACTAATCCAGTTGTTTGTGTCGTCCGTTTTGGGAAAGTACCTGCGTAACTGCGCAACTCACTCAGGTGTTTTGCCATATCACATTTGACATTGTCCGTAAGCTTGAGTTCATTTCCATACAAAAACTCATACAATGATGGAAAGACATCACTCAGGTAGGCAAGTAGTGTGAGAAACTCGTCATCATGCTAGTGGTCAGGCAAGTGAAAATTATGGTCAGTGAAGAAAAAAAAAATGAAAGACGATTTTGAAGTTATGTGTCAATACCCTTGATAACCAGCGCACTTCTGTATGTTGTAAATGTGTTACATGGTCGCTACCCATATCATTGCATAGTGAAGAAAATACACAAGAGTTCAGGGCCCTTGCTTTAACAAAGTTAACCATTTTCACTGTCCAAAATGTCTTTCAAACTGTCAGGCATTCCCTTGGCAGCAAGAGCCTCTCGGTGGATGCTGCAGTGTACCCAAGTGGTGTCGGGAGCAACTGCTTTCATGCTCGTTACCCCTCCACTATGTCTCCCTGTCATGGTTTTTGCGTCATCAGTACAGATATCAGCAGCTACGTTTGGCTACATATGGAATGTTACTGGAATTCCCGCGAGAGAGATTAACGGTTAATGTGATTGGATGTTTACTATTTGACTAGTCTACCTGTATTTGACATTGAACACTAGATGGTTTAATTTAATTTTTGGCAGTGAAACGAGGCTACTCATGCGAGGGGAAAAACAACTCACCCAAATGTATAGCCCCGTTGGAAAATATAAATGGACTGTTTGAAAATGTGATGAAAAATGTACAGTATTTATTTATTTTTTATATGTGAATCTCGATTTTATTTGACGTACCCCCGGCGGCACGTACCCCTGTTTGGGAATACCTGAACTATGGGGTTAAACAAAAACTTAAAGTTTGGATCTGTGTGTGAAAGAGCCTCGTGAAGAATTGATTAGTTCTTTCACAAACTATTCACACCCCTTTACTTTTTCCACATTTCGTTGTGTTACAGCCTGAATTTAAAATTAATTAAATTAAGATTTAGTGTCACTGGCCTACACATAATACCCCATAATGTCAAAGGGGAATTACATTTTTTGAAGTTTTACAAATGAATAAGAAATGAAAAGCTGACATGCCCAAAGTAAACTGTCTGTTACTCAGGCCCAGAAGCCATTGGATAGAAAACTTTTGAAGTTTGTAGAAATTTTAAAATAATATATGAGACTATACCACAATAGATATGAAAGAGACAAAGAAAAACCAACCAGAAATTATTTATTTTTTGAGAGCCCATGCTCTTACAATGGAAAGTGTAGGGGCATATCAAAATCCAGCTCCCAGATTGCAATTCCTATGGCTTCCACTAGATGTCAACAGTCCTTGTTCAAGGTTTCAGGCTTGTTTCTTCTAAAACAAGGAAGAAAAATTAATTTTAGCACTGGGATACAGACTTGGAGATTTGTGTATGCGTGCGCGACGAAGAGGACGCACACCTGCTAATATTGCTTTCCTATTGAACATACTTCTTTCTGTATGAAATATTATAGTTGAATGACATTTTAGGGTATCTGAGGAGTAAATAGAAACATATTTTGTCTTGTTTTACCAAAGTTTAGCAGTGGGTTTTTGGATTCCTTTCTCTGCATGTTGAAAAAGTGGATTACTCAAATTGATGATGCCAACTAAACAGCCTTTTTGGATATAAAGAAAGATTTTATCTGGAAAAACGGCACTACATGTTGTAGCTGGGACGCTTTGGATTGCACATCAGAGGAATATTTTCAAAAAGTAAGTGAATATTTAATCGCTATTTGTGAATTTATGAAACCGGTGCTGGTGGAAAAACATTTTGATGTTGGGCGCCGTCCTCAAACAGTCGCATGGCATGCTTTTGCTGCAAAGACTATTGTAAATCGAACAGTGAGATTAACAAGAATTTAAGCGTTTAACCAATATAAAACAGTTGTATATTCCTAAATGTTTAATATCCATAATTTTTATGATTATTTATTAGAATTGGTGCTCTCCATGTTCACCGCCAGTGAGATGCCTAGCCCTAAGAAGATGTATGGCAAGCCTATATACATTCAAGGGTAAAAATTTGCTTAACAATCACATAATAAGTAGCATGGCCTCACTCTGTGTGCAATAAAGGACCTCGGCGTTACTCTGGACCCTGATCTCTCTTTTGACGAACATATCAAGACTGTTTAAATCTACGTAACATTGCAAAAATCTAACTTTTTGTCCAAAAATGATGCAGAAAAACTTTTCCATGTTTTTGTCACTTCTAGATTAGACTACTGCAATATGCTCTACTTTCCAGGCTACTGAGGTGGACAAATCGGTCAATCATATTTCACAAATACTGGAGCATGTGAGTTCAAATAGACGTTTAATTACAACATAACAAAAGCTGAGCTGGTTCATGAAAACAACTGCCTTCCAGACTTGGAACAGACTTCTTTTACATTTGTCCTTCTTACGTCATACTCATAGTAATTCCTCTTACATTTACATTTTACATTTAAGTCATTTAGCTTTATCTTACAAATTGGTGCATTCATTTGACATCCAGTGGAACAGCCACTTTACAATAGTGCATCTAAATATTTTAAGGGGGGGAGGGGGGGTGAGAAGGATTACTTTATCCTATCCTAAGTATTCCTTAAAGAGGTGGGGTTTCAGGTGTCCTGGCGTCGTGAGGGAGCCAACTCTTAAACTTAAACTCTCTTAAAGCCAACTGACATTTACTCCCGAGGTGCTGACCTGTTGCAACCTCTACAACCACTGTGATTATTTTTTTGACCCTGCTGGTCATTTATGAACATTTGAACATCTTGGCCATGTTCTGTTATAAACTCCAAACTGGCCACCCATCATAGCCTTGTTCCTCTCTAGGTTTCTTCCTAGGTTCCTGCCTTTCTAGGGAGTTTTTCCTAGCCACCGTGCATCTACATCTGCATTGCTTGCTGTTTGGGGTTTTAGGCTGGGTTTCTATACAGCACTTTGTGACATCGGGTGATGTAAAAAGGGCTTTATAAATACATTTGATTGATTGTACCCCACACATGCAATTATCTTTAAGGTCAATCAGTCGAGCTGTGAATTTCAAACACAGATTCAACCATAAAGACCAGGGAGGTCGCAAATGCCTCGCAAAGAAGGGCACCTGTTGGTAGATGGTGTCCTTCCTGCTGAACAGGAAGGAAACCGCTCAGGGATTTCACCCACAAAAAACGGTGACCTTAGAACAGTTTTATGGCTGTAAATAGGAAAAAACTGAGGATGGATCAACAACGTTGTAGTTATTCCACAATACTAAAAATGGAAGCCTGTATAGAATCCTGTTTGCAATAAGCCACTAAATAACAAATGTGGCAAAGAAATTAACTTTATGTCCTGAATATAAATCGTTATGTATGGGACAAATCCAACAAAACAAATCACTGAGTACCACTCTTCATATTTTGATCATGTTATGGGTATGCTTGTCATCTGCAAGGGGGGGATAAAAATAAATTGGATAGAGCAAAGCACAGATAAAATCCTAGAGGAAAACCTGGTTCAGTCTGCCAAGACAACAGCACTTGTTCCTGAGTGGCCTAGTTACAATGTTGACTTAAATCGGCTTGAAAATGTGTGGCAAGACTTGAGAAATGGCTGTCTAGCAATGATCAACGACCAATTTGACAGAGCTTGAAGAATGTATTAAAGAATAAAATATAAATATTTCACAATCTAGGTGTGCAAACCTCTTAGAGACTTACTCATAAAGACGCACAGCGATAATCATTGCCAAAGGTGATTCTAACATGCATTGACTCAGGGGTGTGAATACTTATGTCAATATAAATATTTATGTTTTTAATTTTCAATAAATTAGCACACATTTCTAAAAACATGTTTTGACTTTGTCATTATTGGTTATTGTGTATAGACCGATTATCTTTTAATAAAAAAAAATCCATTTTGAATTCAGGCTGTAACACAACAAAATGTGGAATAAGTCAAGGGGTGTGAATACTTTCTGAAGGCACTGTAAAATTGACTCAAAGAAATGTTTGCATGGTATGCATGCTGCTACCAACGCAAGAAATCCAAAGGTTGTCTATGGAAATCATTCAGAACACATGTTTGTTTTTGTCAGTCAATAAAAGCCTCCATCAACCTGCCACCTCCTGCCCTCTTGCCGTCAGACCCACCCACAAACCTAGCCTATCCTCTTATTTAAAAACTTTAACAACTATTGTGCCTTCCTCTACATGACTTATAGATGTTTCTTTGTAATGTGTGTAATGTCTGCAAACCATAATGCATACTGTGTGTAATGTGTGCATACCATAATGCATACCGTGTGTAATGTGTGCATACCATAATGCATACCGTGTGTAATGTGTGCATACCTTAATGCATACCGTGTGTAATGTGTGCATACCATAATGCATACCGTGTGTAATGTGTGCATACCATAATGCATACCGTGTGTAATGTGTGCATACCATAATGCATACCGTGTGTAATGTGTGCATACCATAATGCATACCGTGTGTAATGTGTGCATACCATAATGCATACCGTGTGTAATGTGTGCATACCATAATGCATACCGTGTGTAATGTGTGCATACCATAATGCATACCGTGTGTAATGTGTGCATACCATAATGCATACCGTGTGTAATGTGTGCATACCATAATGCATACCGTGTGTAATGTGTGCATACCATAATGCATACCGTGTGTAATGTGTGCATACCATAATGCATACCGTGTGTAATGTGTGCATACCATAATGCATACCGTGTGTAATGTGTGCATACCATAATGCATACCGTGTGTAATGTGTGCATACCATAATGCATACCGTGTGTAATGTGTGCATACCATAATGCATACCGTGTGTAATGTGTGCATACCATAATGCATACCGTGTGTAATGTGTGCATACCATAATGCATACCGTGTGTAATGTGTGCATACCATAATGCATACCGTGTGTAATGTGTGCATACCATAATGCATACCGTGTGTAATGTGTGCATACCATAATGCATACTGTGTGTGTAACACCTCACACTCAACGTCAACAAAACTAAGGAGATGATTGTGGACTTCAGGAAACAGCAGAGGGAACACCCCCCTATCCACATCGATGGAACAGTAGTGGAGAGGGTAGCAAGTTTTAAGTTCCTCGGCATACACATCACAGACAAACTGAATTGGTCCACTCACACTGACAGCGTCGTGAAGAAGGCGCAGCAGCGCCTCTTCAACCTCAGAAGGCTGAAGAAATTTGGCTTGTCACCAAAAGCACTCACAAACTTCTACAGATGCACAATCGAGAGCATCCTGGCGGGCTGTATCACCGCCTGGTACGGCAACTGCTCCGCCCTCAACCGTAAGGCTCTCCAGAGGGTAGTGAGGACTGCACAACGCATCACCGGGGGCAAACTACCTGCCCTCCAGGACACCTACACCACCTGATGTTACAGGAAGGCCATAAAGATCATCAAGGACATCAACCACCCGAGCCACTGCCTGTTCACCCCGCTATCATCCAGAAGGCGAGGTCAGTACAGGTGCATCAAAGCTGGGACCGAGAGACTGAAAAACAGCTTCTATCTCAAGGCCATCAGACTGTTAACCAGCCACCACTAACATTGAGTGGCTGCTGCCAACACACTGTCATTGACACTGACCCAACTCCAGCCACTTTAATAATGGGAATTGATGGGAAATGATGTAAATATATCACTAGCCACTTTAAACAATGCTACCTTATATAATGTTACTTACCCTACATTATTCATCTCATATGCATACGTATATACTGTACTCTATATCATCGACTGCATCCTTATGTAATACATGTATCACTAGCCACTTTAACTATGCCACTTTGTTTACTTTGTCTACATACTCATCTCATATGTATATACTGTACTCGATACCATCTACTGTATGCTGCTCTGTACCATCACTCATTCACATATCCTTATGTACATATTCTTTATCCCCTTACACTGTGTATAAGACAGTAGTTTTGGAATTGTTAGTTAGATTACTTGTTGGTTATCACTGCATTGTCGGAACTAGAAGCACAAGCATTTCGCTACACTCGCATTAACATCTGCTAACCATGTGTATGTAACAAATAAAATTTGATTTGATTTGATTTTAATGTGTGCATACCATAATGCATACCGTGTGTAATGTGTGCATAACATAATGCATACGGTGTGTAATGAGTGCATACCATAATGCATACCGTGTGTAATGTGTGCATACCATAATGCATACTGTGTGTAATGTGATTATAGCATAATGCATACTGTGCATAGCATAATGCATACTGTGCATAGCATAATGCTAGTACCAAAACTGATGGAAGAAATATTAATTTAATTTCTGTTCGGGTTTGTGCATTATCAGTGAATCTCCAGAATGAATTAGAAATGAAACTGAATTGATCTCAATCCTGGAATCATTAATACTTTTGCCAAACTTAATGTTACATAATGATTAAATACACAACAAAGTCTTTGAACCTTTGGATGTTTGATAGAGAACATTGTCCTGAAGTTGCCTCTAAATATAGCTCCCCATAACAAGTCAAGTCACCTCAGGGGAAATGACATAGCCCCGACCTGACCCAACCCCACCACTACCACTTAGCAGTGACACATTCCACAGACCTGACCCAACCCCACCACAACCACTTAGCAGTGACACATTCCACAGACCTGACCCAACCCCACCACAACCACTTAGCAGTGACACATTCCACAGACCTGACCCAACCCCACCACTACCACTTAGCAGTGACACATTCCACAGACCTGACCCAACCCCACCACTACCACTTAGCAGTGACACATTCCACAGACCTGACCCACCCCACCACTACCACTTAGCAGTGACACATTCCACAGACCTGACCCAACCCCACCACTACCACTTAGCAGTGACACATTCCACAGACCTGACCCAATCCCACCACTACCACTTAGCAGTGACACATTCCACAGACCTGACCTGACCCAAGCAGTGACCCCACAGACCTGCAACCACAACCACTTAGCAGTGACAGTGACACCCCATTCCACAGACCTGACCCAACCCCACCACTACCACTTAGCAGTGACACATTCCACAGACCTGACCCACCCCACCACTACCACTTAGCAGTGACACATTCCACAGACCTGACCTGACCCCACCACTACCACTTAGCAGTGACACATTCCACAGACCTGACCTGACCCCACCACTACCACTTAGCAGTGACACATTCCACAGACCTGACCTGACCCCACCACTACCACTTAGCAGTGACACATTCCACAGACCTGACCCACTTTATCACTCCCCCGTGACAAGCCCACAGCCCTGACCCACTACTACTCCACCGTGACATGCCCACAGCCCTGACATGCCCACATGCCCACAGCCCTGACCCACTACTACTCCCCCGTGACATGCCCAGAGCCCTGACCCACTACTACTCCACCGTGACATGCCCACATGCCCATAGCCCTGATTAAAATGTCCTTGGTCCAGATATTGATATTGAGTTTTTGATTAACAGAGCATATAGTACATCGTCTATTGATTTAATCTCTGTTGGTATAATATTGTACACACATTACACAAGATAACCTTTCATCAATCAATCCGTCAAGCAAGCACGCAGGCAATAAGTCATAGCTTATAGCTAGCAGCTAACAGCTATCAGTCAGCTAACCATTGTTAGCGGTCATCAGCTAACCTTTTGCTCGGAAAGCTCTCGCCAGTTCGTACAGCATAACGGACCGATTTTTCTCTCCATATCCCCGGATTTCTACCGCAAACTCTGAACCTTTTCATCTGGATCATCGCAGCTAGCTAACTGCAACCCGGGTTGACAACTCCTGGCTAACGTTTCCTACTAGCCTGGGGCTAGCCCATGCTTGACCCATCTCCTGGCTCGGGCTCCTCGGCTACAATATCCGGACTCCTTCTACTGCCAGGAACACGGAACCGCGCCGATCCTTCATGACTGGAATATCGATATAATCTGCCCGAGGATCCCAACAGGCCCCTACGGCGCGACGTCCCCTGAAGGCCCATTCTCCTAACCGTTGTCTGCTAGCTATCTAGAGCATATTGGACTATTAGCTGAGCCATCAGCCAGTTTCTGGACCACTTATACCCATTTTACCAATTGGACTTGGACCCCTCTGCTACTTGGAACCCTACTAACTAATACCACCCACCACTGCGACCTGTATGCTCTAGTCGGCTGGCCCTCGCTACATGTTGGTCGCCAGACCCACTGGCTCCAGGTCATCTACAAGTCCATGCTAGGTGAAGCTCCTCCTTATCTCAGTTCACTGGTCACGATGGAAACACCCACTCGTAGCACGCGCTCCAGCAGGTGTATCTCACTGATCATCCCTAAAGCTAACACCTCATTTGGCCACCTTTCGTTCCAGTTCTCTGCTGCCAGTCCCTGCAGCTGTACATAGTCTATCGGCAAATAGCCCACCCATTTTTACCTACCTCATCCCCATACTGTTTATATTTATTTACTTTTCTGCTCTTTTGCACACTGATATCTCTACCTGTACATGACCATCTGATCATTTATCACTCCAGTGTTAATCTGCAAAATTGTAATTATTCGCCTACCTCCTCATGCCTTTTGCACACAATGTATATAGACTCTCTTTTTTCTACTGTGTTATTGACTTGTTAATTGTTTACTCCATGTGTAACTCTGTTGTTGTCTGTTCACACTGCTATGCTTTATCTTGGCCAGGTCGCAGTTGCAAATGAGAACTTGTTCTCAACTAGCCTACCTGGTTAAATAAAGGTGAAATAAAAAATATAAAAAAATAAAGTGCTCTTGGGTAGGGTGCTTGACCCTGGTTTCTACTGTGTGTTTGCTCTGTATGCTTGTGTCTGCTAGATGACTGAATGTCATGTAAATGTTGAATGGCTTCTCAGCAGGTAGATTGTATGTTTACTATTCAATCATAATAATATAAATATGTTTAAAAAATAAGGTCTTAAAGGGGAAGTCCGAGTATGGTTAATCCATTACGGACTTTTAAATGAATTGTATATTGCCATTGATTATTGAGCAATATAACTTATGAGCTTATGAATATAACAAAGCCTCATAAGCTCAGTTCAACTGTCTGACCCCCATCAGAACCCCAAAATATAAGATGTATTTACTTCATTGTTTCTTAAAAATGCAATGATAAAATTGACACCGTTAATCTTCACCCCTGGTTAAAACAATCATTTAGACCTCATGGATGCTATTCCTTGCGTCTAGATGTCTATTAATTTGAGAGGACTTACATTTCCCCATAGCCTCATCCTTAAAATATTTATCAAAACATGTGGCAGGGCAGCCGGTTTGTTGTTTTTCGAATCCCAGACTGAGACTCCCAGACTTTTATCGCTTGTTTTCTACTAACCATCCACATGTGATCTGTGTAAGCCTGTTGCTGGACTATATAAGGACAGAGATGACATAGATGATATATGATATAATGTCATATAGGATATATATGTAAGATATAAGATATATATGTATGGCCAGGTTGCAGTTGCCACTGAGAACTTGTTCTCAACTAGCCTACCTGGTTAATTAAATCAAAATAAATAAAAACATAATATACTGTATATGAAAGCCTTTTGATTATTTCATACAGAGTGTGTTGTATATTCTATGTTACATTGAGTATTGACAATATGCTTTGTACTGAGTTGCTGTCAATTTATACCTCCATTGTTTTACTTTATGTTATATCAGCTTTCACATTGTTGGCTGTTGTATAGACGATATTTGTTTGTCTATATTTGATTTTATTTTATTTGTCCTGCTGTTTTTAATGTTTAATAAGAATTCCAATGTAATAAATTACAAATAAACTTGGCTAGAATGCCAAATGGTGGTGTGACTAACTTTATATTATCCTAACGTACTATAAACTGTTATCTTTGGTGTCCGGGCCAGGAAGGTGTATAACTTTACTTGCATCATTTTATATTATAGTAAAGCAAGACCATGATGTCATCTTTTTATGGCTTTCAATCCTTGCCCCTTTTCATCAGCCTTTTCCATATGAACATGTTGCTGATTTGAAATATAATATCGACTCTATTGTGTTAAGTAGTTAGTTCTTGAATGTATCATGCTGTCGTGTTTATGGTGCGTGATGTATACACTGTACAGTACCAGTCAAGTTTGGACACATCTACTCATTCAAGGGTTTTAATTAATACATTTTTTTCTTTTTTTCTACATTGTAGAATAATAGTGAAGACATAAAAACTATGAAATAACACAGACAGTTTTTTTTGTTATTCTCATAAAGACCAGTATGTAGGAGATGTGGTTTCTTTTACGCCTGCTACGTCAGACTATGCTTTTACTTCCCTATAATAAAAATATAATATAAACCCACCCAGATATTCCCGATTCTGGAGGCAAAGGTGTGGTAGTAGAAAGACCCAGCCTTGTTGTGGTTGAATCTTTTCCCCTGGGTACCACAACCTGTGGAAGGTGTTCTTGCATCACTAGAGGTGACCTCTGAACACACAACTGAATTCCAGGTGATTCTGCGAAGAACGGGGAGATGAAACATATCGAGGACATCTTTACACCGACATTCTACAGGGAAATAGGACATTGGTGAGTATTAAAAAAAGGGTGTAATTGTGACTGTCTGTCGGGGTTCGGGTGTGTTGAAGACCTGTCGTTAATATTCACAAAATTAATATATCTGTGTTATATAGTAACAAGATAATTATACCTTTCATAGTAGGTTCAAGTGAAACACTTTATATTAGAGCAGGGTTCCCCAACCGGCGGCCTGCGTGCCAAATCTGTCCTGCCTGCTATATTATTTGGCCCCCTAAAAAAGTATGAATATTTTTCCTGTCGTGAATCTTTATTGCGTTCATAGAGGAAAATGAGGACTTGCAGGTGTTACATCTGCTCCTGCCACGCCCTCTACTGCTCATCCTGTGTCACCTTGACCTGCCGCCACTCCCCCAGTACTCTCTCCCTCTCCCTCTCCCTCTCTGTATGGGCAGAGAGATGTGTGCTGGAGTCAGAGCAGATCTCCACCAGCTGCAACCTGTTCCATAATCAAAGCATCTACAAATTCTCAGCCCTGCTACTTCCCTATTTTATTTATTTTTTATTTTACCTTTATTTAACTAGGCAAGTCAGTTAAATACAAATTCTTATTTTCAATGGCAGCCTAAGAACAGTGGGTTAACTGCCTGTTCAGGGGCAGAACGACAGATTTGTACCTTGTCAGCTCAGGGATTTGAACTTGTACCCTTTTGGTTACTAGTCCAACGCTCTAACCACTAGGCTACCCTGCATGGCCAGGTTGCAGTTGCACATCATAATCTCTGCTCAGTCAGTCTACGCTTCTTGCCATTTGTTAATGTCAGATCCTGTTATCCTGGTTTCCTTGCCTGATGCTGTGTTCCTCTCCACTACAGTTCCACCCGCTCTGACTCTGGTCCCTGTCTCCAGTTCCACGTCTCATCATCCTGCTACCTGCTTACCCTGTCTCAACCCCTCTCGCTCCAGCTTCTGCCTCCACACCTGGTTTCCTGCAACCCACTTGAGCTTCCCCTGGCCTGCACTCCATCTTCCCCGTGTTTCAACCATATACCTTGGTTACTTCATCCCAGTCTCCTCATCTGAGTTTGTTCACCTCCACCCTACCTGACACCCTAGACCCACTCCAATTTGCTTACCGCCCAAATAGGTCCACAGGCGATGCAATCTCAACCACACTGCACACTGCCCTAACCCATCTGGACAAGAGGAATACCTATGTGAGAATGCTGTTCATCGACTACAGCTCGGCATTTAACACCATAGTGCCCTCCATGCTCGTCATCAAGCTCGAGACCCTAGGTCTCGACATCGCCCTGTGCAACTGGGTACTGGACTTCCTGACGGGCCGCCCCCAGGTGGTGAGGGTAGGCAACAACATCTCCACCCCGCTGATCCTCAACACTGGGGCCCCACAAGGGTGCCTTCTGAGCCCTCTCCTGTACTCCCTGTTCACCCACGACTGCGTGGCCATGCACGCCTCCAACTCAATCATCAAGTTTGCGGACGACACAACAGTGGCAGGCTTGATTACCAACAACGACGAGGCGGCCTACAGGGAGGAGGTGAGGGCCCTCGGAGTGTGGTGTCAGGAAAATACTGTACTCTATATCATCTACTGCATCCTTATGTAATACATGTATCACTAGCCACTTTAACTATGCCACTTTGTTTACATACTCATCTCATATGTATATACTGCACTCAATACCATCTACTGTATCTTGCCTATGCCGCTCTGTACCATCACTCATTCATATATCTTTATGTACATATTCTTTATCCCCTTACACTTGTGTCTATAAGGTAGTAGTTTTGGAATTGTTATCTAGATTACTTGTTGGTTATTACTGCATTGTCGGAACTAGAAGCACATGCATTTCGCTACACTCGCACTAACATCTGCTAACCATGTGTATGTGACAAATACAATTTGATTTGATTAGATTAGATTTCTTGGGTTCCCCTGTTCCACTCCACGTAACAGCAGGTCTAGGTCGATCCAAACATTGTTAGCACATCAAATGCAATTTTCTTCATTGTGCTGTATTCCTCTGAGCCACCCAACACGTATACAAGGACTCAGCACTCCTGAGCGAATCTGATTTGGCTCGATGTCTGGAATTCAATCAGCTCAGTTTGAATTGCGGCCTCATCCAGCGAGGGCTTTGTTTTCTTAGCAAGGGAGGAGATTTACTCCACCTGAGCAGACTGTGAGAGGATCAGGTACAAATACAATGATATCCTTGGACTGTAGTCTTCAAATCTGGTGGAGAAGTTCCATCATCTTCCATCACCTCTGTGACAATGTTGCGGCCTGGTCCCTCTCTGTCGTTTCTTCAGTGTGCTGACGTGCAGTAGCCTTCAAGATGATAAATCCGAACTGAACCACTCGAGCTTCCTAGTAAAGGCCTCAAGTTTTTCCACCATATCCACAACTGTTTTCCCTCTTCCTTGTAACTGCAGATTTAACCAGTTTAAGTGACAGAATATGCCAGCCCTAAAAAAGCTGTGTAGCTTGCAGTTAGCTCTTCAATGTTTCTGTGTCGGGCCTCTGGGACGGGAAAGCCACTATGAAAGTTCCATGCTCAGATTCATAATTACGTCTGAGATTGAATTCTTTGTAACAATGACCTTTTCATTGCAAATAAGACACACTGGCTTGGCATTGGGAAAAGATGGTAAGATGAATGCATATCTCTCTGGACATTCTTCCCTGAAACTTCAATTTTCATTATCCAACTTTCTTTTGATGCGTTTTGAGATCGACATTTTCTGTTGCTATCAAGCTAATTATTCTGAAGGAATGTTGACGTTAAAGTAGTGTAGTCTACAGTAGACTACGTAGACCTGTTTTTACCCACCAATCAACGCATAGAGAAATAGACAAAAATAATAATTGAATATAGACATTTGTGATTGTATGAGCGTAATCAGATGGAAATGATTATGTTATTGTCACCGAATTTATTATGTACTAATCGGATGTGTTAAACATGCTGCTCCAGGCCTATTAATTGTGCCAATATTATATTCTAATTATGTTCTGGCCCGCCGACTACTGGCTCAGAGAAATTTTACCCAAGGCCAAACTTAGTTGATGAATGGTATATTCTCTTGTTACAATTTAGGATATTTTAATCAATAAAGATGTCTCTTATCAGGCTAAATACTTAATGGGTCAGTGGGTCTTTCCTAAAGTTGCATAACATCTTGATTAGTCTCGGAGCACACATTTTAGTCATTCAGTTTCACAAAAGCATTATGACATCAAGGTGGCATTTTAGTTAAAAGCAGACATCAAGGGGCATTTTAGTAATGCAGACATCATGGTGGCATTTTAGTCAATCCAAAAGCACTATGACATGTGGTGGCATTTTAGTCCAAAAGCATTATGACATCATGGTGGCATTTTAGTAACTGCATTGACATCATGGTGGCATTTTAGTAATCCAAACATTATGACATCATGGTGATTTTAGTCCAAAAGCACTTATGACATCATGGTGGCATTTTAGTAATCCAAAAGCATTACTGACATCATGGTGACATTTAAGGATTTTGGATTTTAGTCGACATCATGGTGGCAATTTGACATCATGGAACCCAAAAGCATTATGACATCAAGGTGGCAAAAGCATTTCATGGTGGCAGTAATCCAAAAGCATTATGACATCATGGCATTTTAGTAATCAAAAGCATTTGACATATGGTGGCATTTTATCCAAAAGCATTATGACATCAAGGTGGCATTTTAGTCATCCAAAAGCATTATGACATCATGGTGGCATTTTAGTCATCATGGTGGCAAAAAAAGCATTATGACATCATGGTGGCATTTTAGTAATCCAAAAGCATTATGACATCATGGTGGCATTTTAGTAATCCAAAAGCATTATGACATCATGGTGGCATTTTAGTCATCCAAAAGCATTATGACATCATGGTGGCATTTTAGTCATCCATGGTGGCAAAGCATTATGACATCATGGTGGTATTTTAGTCATCCAAAAGACATTATGACATCATGGTGGCATTTTAGTCATCCAAAAGCATTATGACATCATGGTGGTATTTTAGTCATCCAAAAGCATTATGACATCATGGTGGTATTTTAGTCATCCAAAATTATGACATTGGCATTTTAGATCAAAAGCATCATCATGGTGGCATTTTAGTCATCCAAAAGCATTATGACATCAAGGTGGTATTTTAGTCATCCAAAAGCATATGACATCATGGCATTTTAGTCATCCAAAAGCATTATGACATCAAGGTGGTATTTTAGAAAAAGTTCAGTGTTTTTAGTCATCCAAAAGCATTATGAGGTGGTATTTTAGTCAGCCAAAAGATTCATCATGGTGGCCATGGTCAAGGTGGTATCTATTATGACATCAAGATTTTAGTCATCGTTTATGGGGTGATCCAAAAGCATGATTTGGCGTCATCCAAACCTCCTGATCCAAAGTTGACATCATCTTTTAGTCCTTTCATTAAAACCCCAATGGTGGTATTTTAGGGACATCATGGTGGCATTTTAGAGTTTGTAAGGACAAGTGAAGGAAGAGAGGGTCCCTACAGTTAACACTTAGATGTCTAGGAATCAGCTGATTTCTGATTGCTGAAGAAAGTCAAGATGTTTCCCTCTCCGCTCTAAGTCCAGATGAAGAGTTTGATGAAGTTTATGTGTGGTTTACTATGACAGAGATGGAGTTCTAATGAGGAAAAGGAATTCTTGCGCCACTTCTGCGCAAGACTATTGGCCCATCTAAAATGATCATTCCAGTTACGCTTTGACAAGAGATATTGAGATTGGCTCAAGATGGTAATACAGCAGGCCATCTTGGGGTCAACAAGACGTTCATGACCATATCTTGCGT
Organism: Oncorhynchus gorbuscha; assembly: GCF_021184085.1. Lineage (NCBI taxonomy): Eukaryota > Metazoa > Chordata > Actinopteri > Salmoniformes > Salmonidae > Oncorhynchus > Oncorhynchus gorbuscha. Next base: position 72,646,532 of record NC_060190.1, on the reverse strand, counting down.
AACTTCTTCTGGTTTGAAACAGCATGTTGTGTCTTACTGTAAATCCTGTCGCGTATGCCAGCAGACAGGTAAAACCAACCAATCTGTACAGGCTGCACTTTTGCAGCCTATTCCTGCTTTTTGACAACCTTTCAGCAGAGTTCTGGTGCATTGTGTTGGTCCTTTGCCCAAAGCAAAGAGTTGTAACCAGTTTCTCTTGACCATAATGAGGCCTTTTCACTGTTCTATGTTTCTCTGTCTGTATGCTACGTGTTGCTTGTCCTATGTTGCTCTGTCTGCATGCTACGTGTTGCTTGTCCTATGTTTCTCTGTCTGCGTGCTACGTGTTGCTTGTCCTATGTTGCTCTGTCTGCATGCTACGTGTTGCTTGTCCTATGTTTCTCTGTCTGCGTGCTCTGTCTGCACGTGTTGCTTGTCCTATGTTGCTCTGTCTGCATGTTGCTATGCGTGTTGTCTTGTCCTATGTTGCTCTGTCTGCATGCTATGTTGCTCTGTCTGTTGCTTGTCCTATGTTTCTCTGTCTGCGTGCTACGTGTTGCTTGTCCTATGTTGCTCTGTCTGCATGCTACGTGTTGCTTGTCCTATGTTGCTCTGTCTGCATGCTACGTGTTGCTTGTCCTATGTTTCTCTGTCTGCGTGCTACGTGTTGCTTGTACTATGTTCCTCTGTCTGCGTGCTACGTGTTGCTTGTCCTATGTTTCTCTGTCTGCGTGCTACATGTTGCTTGTCCTATGTTGCTCTGTCTGCATGCTACGTGAGGAATTTTTCTCACGCTTTCAGTCCCCGATGTTCCCAGTTGCTTGTCCTATGTTCCCGGGCAACCTCTTTCACCGGCATGACAGCCGACCAAGGTGTTCTCTGTCTGCATGCTATGTGTTGCTTGTCCTATGTTTCTCTGTCTGCGTGCTACGTGTTGCTTGTCCTATGTTGTTCTGTCTGCATGCTACGTGTTGCTTGTTCTATGTTTCTCTGTCTGTGTGCTACGTGTTGCTTGTCCTATGTTTCTCTGTCTGATCCTGTGCTACGTGTTGCTTGTTCTATGTTTCTCTGTCTGTGTGCTACGTGTTGCTTGTCATCTATGTTTCTCTGTCTGTGTGCTACACGTTGTTTTGGGTCTTGTTCTATGTTGCTCTGTCTGCATGCTATCGTGTTGCTTGTCCTATGTTGCTCTGTCTGCGTGCTCCTTCCGGGGACGTGTTGCTTGTCCTATGTTTCTCTGTCTGCGTGCTACGTGTTGCTTGTCCTATGTTGCTCTGTCTGCATGCTACGTGTTGCTTGTCCTATGTTTCTCTGTCTGCATGCTATGTGTTGCTTGTCCTATGTTTCTCTGTCTGCGTGCTACGTGTTGCTTGTCCTATGTTGCTCTGTCTGCATGCTACGTGTTGCTTGTTCTATGTTTCTCTGTCTGTGTGCTACGTGTTGCTTGTCCTATGTTTCTCTGTCTGTGTGCTACGTGTTGCTTGTTCTATGTTTCTCTGTCTGTGTGCTACGTGTTGCTTGTCCTATGTTGCTCTGTCTGCATGCTACGTGTTGCTTGTCCTATGTTGCTCTGTCTGCGTGCTACGTGTTGCTTGTCCTATGTTTCTCTGTCTGCGTGCTACGTGTTGCTTGTCCTATGTTGCTCTGTCTGCGCTCACTGTTCATTGTTTGTCTGTATTGTTATTTGAATAGGTTTTTTATAACCTGCCCAGGGATTGCAGTTGATAATTTGCCAGTTGGCTAAAACCAGCACTTTTACAGAAACGTTGATTAATGTGCACTGTCCCTGTAAAAAATCAACTCAAACTCAGTACTTTTGTCTGGGATGGCACATCTTAAAGTAAAGTCTGATCTTCTCAAGGGAACTTTACAGTCACCTCTCGTGACAGACCTTATGGACCTGCTGCCATATGTTTGGGTTTTCTGTTTCACAAAAGTACTGAGTGGAAGGGGAGCCAGGTCATGTAGGATCTTGAATACAAGACACTCGTCAGTGTATTGCACAAGATTGGGGGGGGGGTTGAACATAGACAGTTTGGTGATGATAATCTCATGGTTAACAGTATCAAAAGCTTTCCTTAGGTCTAGAAACACAGCCCCAACAACACCACCTTTGTCCATCTTGGACTTTGCATTTTCCAGAAGAAAGCAGTCGGCGGTTCTGTGAAATGTTTTGCTCTGAAGTCAAACTGCATGGAGTGTAATGTGAAGGGGCTGTTGTTGAGGTGGGCAATCAGTTGTTCTGCTACACACTTTTCAACAACCTTCAACACCACAGGTAGTATACTAATGAGCCTGTAGTTTCTCACGTCAGCAGAGCAACCTTCAACACCACAGGTAGTATACTAATGAGCCTGTAGTTACTCACGTCAGCAGGGTCACCTGATTTAAAGCTGGCTGTTATTATGGCTGTCTTCCAGACCCTTGGAAACACCCCCCTGACCAATAGATGTGTTGATGACTTTAGTAATGGGGCCAATGGGTGACTCTTTGTAGTTTTTAAGAAAGGTAGAGTCCAGCCCAGACACATATTTGGCTTTACAGTTCTTTAGTGAGCTAATCACTTTGTTCACCTCTGACTCAGAAACCTCCCTTATGATGAAGATGGGTTGAGTGTCATTCACTGGCGCTGAGCCCAAACCAATGGAGGGTTCTGTGTCAGTACCTGACAGAGTCAACAAAGTAGGTATTGAAGACTGTTGCTATTTTGACTGCATCCTGTGTTAGACTGTCATTCACATTGATTTCTAGTCTTTTTGCAGTGTTACTATGGTCTTTCCCTGTTAACTTTAAAAAAATTCTCCCAGATCAACTTTGAATTGAGGTTTTGCTTCACCAATTATGTTGATACAAAAGTTTGGCTTGGCCTGTCTGATTTCTTTCATCACCTTATTTCTCATGGTGGTAAACCTACGTCTGTCATGCTCTGATTTGGACTTTAAGGATGTTTTTAGAGCACGATCTCGTTCGTTTCCAGATTTCTCCATTTAGCCAAGGAAGAGGGCTCTTTTGGCCAGGTTTTGTATGGATTGTGGATAGAAAAACCTGACTATCAGCTTCCACATTTGTATAGGACAAGAGATCATCCCCTTAAATGAGTTATCAAAATAATGGAATTAACTGTTAGGTATTCTGAGCCGATCAGGTGTTCCAACAGTAGAGAGGTTAAACCTGTTCTTGTAAAGCTTTCTGGCCCTTAAGTGGACGGAGAGGAAAGAGAGGAGAGAGGGAGGAGACGGAGAGGAAAGAGAGGAGGGGAGGGAGGAGACGGAGAGGAAAGAGAGGAGGGGAGGGAGACGGAGAGGAAAGAGAGGGGAGGGAGGAGACGGAGAGGAAAGAGAGGAGGGGAGGGAGGAGACGGAGAGGAAAGAGAGGAGGGGAGGAGACGGAGACGGAGAGGAAAGAGAGGAGGGGAGGGAGGAGACGGAGAGGAAAGGGAGGAGAGGGATGAGACGGAGAGGAAAGGGAGGAGAGGGATGAGACGGAGAGGAAAGGGAAGAAAGGGAGGAGACAGAGAGGAAAGAGGGAGGAGAGAGGGAGGAGACAGAGAGTAAAGAGGGAGGAGAGAGGGAGGAGACAGAGAGGAGAGAGGGAGGAGAGAGAGAAATAATAACAAGTTATTATTTACAATGACAGCCAGGACAAACCTTAACCCTTACGAATCTGGGACAATTGTGCGCCACCCTATGCGAATCAAACCGGGGTCTGTAGTGACTACAACTCAGTGTAACGATTTTGATGTTATGGTAGACATGTTTAGGTAGGAAAAAGAATCTGATTCATATCTCTTTAAATGGAGCAAAGGCAGACAATTGAACAGGTTGGATTTTCCTCAGGTTTTCGCCTACAATATCAGATCTGTTATACTCACAGAGTACTCACTGTTATACTCATAATCTGACAATTATATGCATATTCTAGATTCTGGGCCTGAGAAATAGGCAGTTTAATTTGGGTACGTGTTTCATCCAAACATCAAAATACTGCCCCCTACACTCAACAGGTTAACAAGAAGTTAAGCTTTATTTTGATGTATTACACTTATATTTTCGTGATTGTTGAATATTGATATTTCTGTAGTTTGAATTTGGCGCTCTGTAATATCACTAGATGTTGTCAAATAAATCCCGCTAACGGGAGTCGAGCGGGATTCGCACTTAGAGGATCCCCCTACCCTGACCATTTCGAATCCCACCGTACCTTCTCCACTATGCAATCTGGTTTCAGAGCTGGTCATGGGTGCACCTCAGCCACGCTCAAGGTCCTAAATGATATCTTAACCGCCATTGATAAGAAACAATACTGTGCAGCCGTATTCATTGACCTGGCCAAGGCTTTCGACTCTGTCAATCACCACATCCTCATCGGCAGACTCGATAGCCTTGGTTTCTCAAATGATTGCCTCGCCTGGTTCACCAACTACTTCTCTGATAGAGTTCAGTGTGTCAAATCGGAGGGCCTGTCGTCCGGGCCTCTGGCAGTTTATTGGGGTGCCACAGGGTTCAATTCTTGTATACAGAGAAGAGAGTCGGTCCATCAATGATGTCACTCTTGCTGCTGGTGAGTCCACCTCTACGCAGACGACACCATTCTGTATACTTCTGGCCCTTCGTTGGACACTGTTAACAACCCTCCAGACGAGCTTCAATGCCAAACAACTCCTTCCGTGGCCTCCAATTGCTCTTAAATACAAGTAAACTAAATGCATGCTCTTCAACCGATCGCTGCCTGCACCTATCCGCCCATCCAACATTACTTCTCTGGACGATTCTGACTTAGAATATGTGGAGAACTACAAATACCTAGGTGTCTGGTTAGACTGTAAATTCTCCTTCCAGACACACATCAAACATCTCCATTCCAAAGTTAAATCTAGAATTGGCTTCCTATTTCGCAACAAAGCATCCTTCACTCATGCTGCCAAAAATACCCTTGTAAAACTGACCATCCTACTGATCCTCGACTTTGGCGATGTCATTTACAAAACAGCCTCCAATACCCTACTCAATAAATTGGATGCAGTCTATCACAGTGCCATCCGTCATTGTCACCAAAGCCCCATATACTACCCTCCACTGCGACCTGTGCGCTCTCGTTGGCTGGCCCTCGCTTCATACTCGTCGCCAAACCCACTGGCTCCAGGTCATCCACAAGACCCTGCTAGGTAAAATCCCCCCTTATCTCAGCTCGCTGGTCACCATAGCAGCACCCACCTGTAGCACACGCTCCAGCAGGCATATTTCTCTGGTCACCCCCAAAACCAATTCTTCCTTTGGCCGCCTCTCCTTCCTGTTCTCTGCTTCCAATGACTGGAACGAACTACAAAAATCTCTGAAACTGGAAACACTTATCTCCCTCGCAAGCTTTAAGCACCAGCTCTCAGAGCAGCTCACAGATTACTGCACCTGTACATAGCCCATCTATAATTTAGCCCAAACAACTACCTCTCCCCCTACTGTATTTATTTAGCTCCTTTGCACCCCAATATTTCTCTCTACTTTGCACATTCTTCCACTGCAAATCTACCATTCCAGTGTTTTACTTGCTATATTGTATTTACTTTGCCACCGTGGCCTTTTTTTGCATTTACCTCCCTTCTCACCTCATTTGCTCACATCGTATATAGACTTATTTTTCTATTGTATTATTGACTATGTTTGTTTTACTCCATGTGTAACTCTGTGTTGTATGTGTCGAACTGCTTTGTTTTATCTTGACCAGGTCACAATTGTAAACGAGAACTTGTTCTCAACTTGCCTACCTGGTTAAATAAAGGTGAAATAAAAAAATAAAAAAAAATCCACAAGAGGTTAACCTCCCCTGACTTGCACCAAAAGCTCAGCCTTAAGGGCTTTCCCATGGACGAAGAGTCAGCCTTCAGGGCTTTCTCAGGGACGAAGAGTCAGCCTTCAGGGACGAAGAGTCAGCCTTCAGGGACGAAGAGTCAGCCTTCAGGGACGAAGAGTCAGCCTTCAGGGCTTTCTCAGGGACGAAGAGGCAGCCTTCAGGGCTTTCTCAGGGACGAAGAGGCAGCCTTCAGGGACGAAGAGTCAGCCTTAAGGGCTTTCTCAGGGACCAAGAGGCAGCCTTCAGGGACGAAGAGTCAGCCTTCAGGGACGAAGAGGCAGCCTTCAGGGCTTTCTCAGCGACGAAGAGTCAGCCTTCAGGGACGAAGAGTCAGCCTTAAGGGCTTTCTCAGGGACGAAGAGTCAGCCTTAAGGGATTTCTCAGGGACGAAGAGGCAGCCTTCAGGGACGAAGAGTCAGCCTTCAGGGGCGAAGAGTCAGCCTTCAGGGCTTTCTCAGGGACGAAGAGTCAGCCTTCAGGGCTTTCTCAGGGATGAAGGGTCAGCCTTCAGGGACGAAGAATCAGCCTTCAGGGACAAAGAGTCATCCTTCAGGGACAAAGAGTCAGCCTTCAGGGACAAAGAGTCAGCCTTCAGGGACAAAGAGTCAGCCTTCAGGGACAAAGAGTCAGCCTTCAGGGACAAGGAGTCAGCCTTCAGGGACAAAGAGTCAGCCTTCAGGGACAAAGAGTCAGCCTTCAGGGACAAATAGTCAGCCTTCAGGGTCGAAGAGTCAGCCTTCAGGGTCGAAGAGTCAGCCTTCAGGGACGAAGAGGCAGCCTTCAGGGACGAAGAGTCAGCCTTCAGGGCTTTCTCAGGGACGAAGAGTCCATAAGGGTCAGCTACAGCTTAAAGGTCTACTTTCCGCAACCCCACCAAACGATCAACAGGGGGCGCTTCAATAAACTTGTAGATGGCTGAGGCAGCCAGTCTACTGAACACACAAAGTAAACAAGTCATCCAAACTCACAACCTACCGTCACACCTCAATCATCAATCACAGAGCGCTCAGAGCAGCAGGGTTCGGTGGGTTTAATGGATTGATCCCGGATGAGCCCCTAATATGTTACGTACTCCTCTAGGAAGAGGGATCGCAACACCCTGTGGAGTGAAAGAGGTATGGGACTGTAGGTGTGAGTAAGGATGACAAAAGGCAGAGAGAGGGGTACCGTTTACAAGGACTTTATTCCGTCACACGGTAATATGGGGAAAAGGGGCTGGACGGAACCAAAGCAAAGGAAGTAAATGTCAAAGCCCCCCTCTCCTATCTTACCTGCCTACTACTTATCTAACTTAGCACCACCTGGTGCCCTAACCAAAATACAGGGGGTGGTCCGCCCAGGTCTTACCTAGTGTGCCTAGACAGTGAATATACTACGGGTATATGTAGGCCCGCGGGCCTCTTGCCTAAGCACTCCCTAGGTACTGGGCCGTACCCTCTGTAGTGCCTTGCAGTCAAATGCCGAGCAGTTACCATACCAGGCGGGATGCCGAGCAGTTGCCATACCAGGCGCGATGCCGAGCAGTTGCCATACCAGGCGGGATGCCGAGCAGTTGCCATACCAGGCGGTGATGCAACCGGTTAGGATGCTCTTGATGTATTCACGACAAGAGAAGCAGCAACAGTTTAGCAGCCTTCTTCTTTGTCTCTACATCATCCTACAGCTCCCTCTGCCCTTCCAAAGACACCAAGACACGACTACCATTACAGCCCTCTGTCCTTCCATAGACACCAAGACCCGACTACCATTACAGCCCTCTGTCCTTCCATAGACACCAAGACCTGACTACCATTACAGCCCTCTGTCCTTCCATAGACACCAAGACCCGACTACCATTACAGCCCTCTGTCCTTCCATAGACACCAAGACCTGACTACCATACAGCACAATGGAAAGGGATACCTAGTCAGTTGTCCAACTGAATGTATTCAACTGAATGTGTCTTCTGCATTTAACCCAATCCTTCTGAATCAGAGAGGTGAAGGGGGTTGCCCGGGAAACAGTGGGTTAACTGCCTTGCTCAGGGGAACAGTGGGTTAACTGCCTTACTCAGGGGAACAGTGGGTTAACTGCCTTGCTCAGGGGAACAGTGGGTTAACTGCCTTGCTCAGGGGAACAGTGGGTTAACTGCCTTGCTCAGGGGAACAGTGGGTTAACTGCCTTGTTCAGGGGAACAGTGGGTTAACTGCCTTGCTCAGGGGAACAGTGGGTTAACTGCCTTGCTCAGGGGAACAGTGGGTTAACTGCTTTGCTCAGGGGAACAGTGGGTTAACTGCCTTGCTCAGGGGAACAGTGGGTTAACTGCCTTACTCAGGGGAACAGTGGGTTAACTGCCTTACTCAGGGGAACAGTGGGTTAACTGCCTTGCTCAGGGGAACAGTGGGTTAACTGCCTTGCTCAGGGGAACAGTGGGTTAACTGCCTTGCTCAGGGGAACAGTGGGTTAACTGCCTTGCTCAGGGGCAGAACGACAGATGTTTACCTTGTCAGGTCTATAGCTACTTGTGACATATAAGAGATTCTTCAACAGATGTATTTTTAAATCCAGAGAGATTTTAACTTGTCCCATAGTTGTCACGTACTTATTGTCCTAATGGACAATATATTGCAGAATATATTTAGTCTTTTTTACATGTATTGTTCTGTCCTATGGTACAGATTGGACAATAAGGACTCTGTGGCTATTCATAACAACCCTCCAGCCCCTGAGAATTTAGCCAAAGAGTGGGAGATTACGGTCAGAGGATCTGCGTTCCAGATTAAACACTATCCCCTATATAGTGCACAACTAAGGATCAGTCTAATTCAATCATGTCTCATAATTCAGTCATGTGTTTTGCTAATCAAATTGTTGTTCTCCTCCTCCTCCTCTTCCTTGTTCTCCTCCTCCTTCTCTCTCTCCTCCTCCTCCTCCTTGTTCTCCTCCTCCTTCTGTCTCTCCTCCTCCTCTTCCTTGTTCTCCTCCTCCTCTTCCTTGTCCTCCTCCTCCTCCTCCTCCTCCTCCTCCTCCTCCTCCTCCTCCTCCTCCTCCTCCTCCTCCTCCTCCTCCTCCTCCTCTTCCTTGTTCTCCTCCTCCTTCTGTCTCTCCTCCTCCTCTTCCTTGTCCTCCTCCTCCTCCTTCTGTCTCTCCTCCTCCTCTTCCTTGTTCTCCTCCTCCTCTTCCTTGTTCTCCTCCTCCTTCTGTCTCTCCTCCTCCTTCTGTCTCTCCTCCTCTTCTATTTTATTTATTTATTTATTTGAGAAATTGAGAAATAGCAGTATATTTTTTACAACGATTTCAGTGTTTGTTTTCTTGCTGTTGTTTTGTCTGTTCTGCGAGTTGGTGTGTTAACGGCCAACAGGGAGTGCAAGACTGGATCAGAGGAGAAGGAGAACGTGAGTGGGAGGATGTTAAGAGTGTGAGAGTGTTCACATGATGGCCCGTTCCTGGTGTCTCGTTAGCCTGAAATCCAGAACCTGGTTTGCTAACATCACACTCCTTGTACTCTGTGTCATTGCAAATAGTATGACAAGAAGTGGCCAGGAGTGTCATGGTAACTCAAACAGACTGCGACCCAGGTTAGTGTCATGGTAACCCAGGTTAGTGTCTCAAGTCTAGAGCAGTCGCTGATTGGAAGGAAAGGATCAAACCCAGAAGATGTTGGATGCTATCCCGTCTCTAATCTGTATTTCTCTCCCTCTAGATGATGATGATGATGGAGGAAGAGGACTCCTGACAACCCAACAAGCAAGAGGAAGGGGGAGGAGGGGGATGAGTCAAACAGATTAGTCTTTTCTAACTCCATACAGAGTTCCATCTCTGTTCACACACTACTCTACGCTGCCTCAGAGGCACAGCTGGCATACATCAGCATGCTAACAGGAGATATACAGCTGGCATACATCAGCATGCTAACAGGAGATATACAGCTGGCATACCTCAGCATGCTAACAGGGGATATACAGCTGGCATACCTCAGCATGCTAACAGGGGATATACAGCTGGCATACCTCAGCATGCTAACAGGAGATATACAGCTGGCATACCTCAGCATGCTAACAGGAGATATACAGCTGGCATACCTCAGCATGCTAACAGGAGATATACAGCTGGCATACCTCAGCATGCTAACAGGAGATATACAGCTGGCATACCTCAGCATGCTAACAGGGAATAAACAGCTGGCATACCTCAGCATGCTAACAGGAGATATACAGCTGGCATACCTCAGCATGCTAACAGGAGATATACAGCTGGCATACCTCAGCATGCTAACAGGGAATAAACAGCTGGCATACCTCAGCATGCTAACAGGGAATAAACAGCTGGCATACCTCAGCATGCTAACAGGATATATACAGCTGGCATACCTCAGCATGCTAACAGGGAATAAACAGCTGGCATACCTCAGCATGCTAACAGGAGATATACAGCTGGCATACCTCAGCATGCTAACAGGAGATATACAGCTGGCATACCTCAGCATGCTAACAGGAGATATACAGCTGGCATACCTCAGCATGCTAACAGGAGATATACAGCTGGCATACCTCAGCATGCTAACAGGAGATATACAGCTGGCATACCTCAGCATGCTAACAGGAGATATACAGCTGGCATACCTCAGCATGCTAACAGGAGATATACAGCTGGCATACCTCAGCATGCTAACAGGGAATAAACAGCTGGCATACCTCAGCATGCTAACAGGAGATATACAGCTGGCATACCTCAGCATGCTAACAGGGGATATACAGCTGGCATACCTCAGCATGCTAACAGGAGATATACAGCTGGCATACCTCAGCATGCTAACAGGGGATAAACAGGTGCCACTACTGAGCTCTTGTTTGTTCACTCTGGGAGGGAACAGTGCTTGTATTACTCAACATAGGGTGGTTACAGAATGGTGAGACTGGCAATGTGTGTGTTTGTGAGATGTGTCACAAAGCAAACCCAGAGGGAGACAAGAAAGGAGACAAAGCTGCAATGATAGCGAATGACTCCCTGTTGTGTGTGTTGTCAGAATAAGAAGCCTCAGCCAGGGGAGAAGCTAGGTGTGTTCTCCCAGTCCCACTACGACCTGAATCTGTATCGCTTCAAGGCTGTGGGGAAAGATGATCTGGACCTACAATAAATCCTCACTGATTCATACTCATGATGCACTTCATGTTTACTGACTCCAACTCCATGTACTGGTTCTCTCTCTCCATGTGCATCTTGATATCTTTTGATATTGATCATTATCTTGCACTCTGTGTATCTCTGTCACTTAGTCTCTCTGTGCATCTTTGTCACTTAGTCTCTCTGTTTATCTCTGTCACTTGGTCTCTCTGTGCATCTTTGTCACTTAGTCTCTCTGTGCATCTCTGTCACTTAGTCTCTCTGTGCATCTCTGTCACTTAGTCTCTCTGTTTATCTCTGTCACTTGGTCTCTCTGTGCATCTCTGTCACTTAGTCTCTCTGTTTATCTCTGTCACTTAGTCTCTCTGCCATTTTAGTCTATGTATCTCTGTCACTTAGTCTCTCTGTCACCTAGTTTCTCTGTCACCTATTCTCTGTCACCTAGTCTCTGTCAACTAGTCTCTGTCAACTAGTCTCTGTCAACTAGTCTCTCTGTCTATGTCTGTCACTTAGTCACTCTGTTTATCTCTGTCATTTAGTCTCTCTGTGCATCTCTGTCACATTGTCTCTCTATGCATCTCTGTCTCTTAGTCTCTGTGCATATCTGTAAATGGCCTCTTTATGCATCTCTGTCATTTAGTCTCTCTGTCACTTTAGTCTCTCTGTGTATCTCTGTAACTTAGTATATCTGTCACTTAGTCTCTCTATGCATCTCTGTCTCTTTAGTCTCTCTGTGCATATCTGTAAATGGTCTCTCTATGCATCTCTGTCTCTTTGTCTCTCTGTCATTTAGTCTCTGTCACTTTAGTCTCTCTGTGTATCTCTGTAACTTAGTATATCTGTCACTTAGTCTCTCTATGCATCTCTGTCTCTTTCATCTCTCTGTCATTTAGTCTCTCTGTGTATCTCTGTCACATTGTCTCTCTATGCATCTCTGTCTCTTTAGTCTCTCTGTGCATATCTGTAAATGGTCTCTCTATGCATCTCTGTCTCTTTGTCTCTGTCATTTAGTCTCTCTGTCACTTTAGTCTCTCTGTAACTTAGTATATCTGTCACTTAGTCTCTTTGTGCATCTATGTCACTTAGGCTCTCTGTGCATATCTGTAACTTAGGCTCTCTGTTACTTAGTCTCTATGTTACTTCGTCTCTGTCACCTAGTCTCTCTGTCACCTAGTCTCTGTCACTTAGTATCTCTGTCACTTTAGTCTCTCTGTGCATCTCTGTGACTTTAGTCTCTCTGTGCATCTTAGTCTCTCTGTCACTTTAGTCTCTGTGCATCTCTATCACTTAGTCTCTCTGTGCATCTCTGTCACTTAGTCTCTGTCACTTAGTTGCTCTGTGAATCTCTGTCACTTAGTCTCTCTGCTACTTAGTCTCTCTGTCAACTAGTCTTTCTGTCACTTAGTATCTCTGTCACTTTAGTCTCTGTGTATCTCTGTCATTTCGTCTCTCTGTGCATCTTAGTCTCTCTCTCCCTTTAGCCTCTCTGTCACTTAGTCTCTTGGTTTATCTCTGTCACATAGTCTCTCTGTGGATCTCTGTCTTTTAGTCTCTCTGTGCATCTTAGTCTCTCTGTCACTTAGCCTCTCTGTGTATCTCTGTCACTTAGTCGCTCTGTGCATCTTAGTCTCTCTATCTCTTTAGTCTCTCTGTCACTTAGTCTCTTGGTTTATCTCTGTCACGTAGTCTCTCTGTGGATCTCTGTCACTTAGTTTCTCTGTCACTTAGTCTCTCTGTCACTTTAGTCTCTCTGTCACTGTCGTCTCTCTGTGCATCTGTCACTTGTCTCTCTGACACTTAGTCTTTCTGTCATTTAGTCTCTCTGTGTATCTCTGTAACTTAGTATATCTGTCACTTAGTCTCTCTATGCATCTCTGTCGTCTCTCTGTCATTTAGTCTTTCTGTGTATCTCTGTAACTTAGTATATCTGTCACTTAGTCTCTCTATGCATCTCTGTCTCTTTCGTCTCTCTGTCATTTAGTCTCTCTGTGCATCTCTGTCACTTAGGCTCTCTGTGCATATCTGTCACCTAGTCCCCTCTGTCACCTAGTCTTTCTGTCACCTAGTCTCTGTCACTTTATCTCTGTCACTTTAGTCTCTCTGTGCATCTCTGTGGCTTTAGTCTCTCTGTGCATCTTAGTCTCTCTGTCACTTTAGTCTCTGTGTATCTCTGTCACGTATTCTCTCTGTGCATCTCTGTCACTTAGTTTCTGTGCATCTACATCACTTAGTCTCTCTGTGCATCTCTGTCACTTAGTCTCTGCTACTTAGTCTCTCTGTCTCCTAGTCTTTCTGTCACTTGTCTTTCTGTCACTTAGTATCTCTGTCACTTTAGTCTCTGTGCATCTCTGTCACTTTAGTCTCTCTGTGCATCTCTGTCACTTAGTCTCTCTGTGCATCTTAGTCTCTCTGTCACTTAGTCTCTGTGTGTATCTGTCACTTAGTCCCTCTGTGCATCTTAGTCTCTCTCTCCCTTTAGTCTCTCTGTCACTTAGTCTCTTGGTTTATCTCTGTCACGTAGTCTCTCTGTGGATCTCTGTCACTTAGTTTCTCTGTCACTTAGTCTCTCTGTCACTTTAGTCTCTCTGTGCATCTGTCACTTGTCTCTCTGACACTTTCTGTCTTTCTGTCATTTAGTCTCTCTATTTCTGTCACTTCGTCTCTGTCACTAGTCTCTCTGTGATTTAGCCTCTCTGACACTTAGTATCTCTGTCACTTAGTCTCTCTGTGCATCTCTGTCACTATAGTCTCTTTGTGTACGTTGTGTTTGTGTTGTAGTGCAAGGGACCAGCTCACAGTGATAGATGACTCCAATGAGGAGTGGTGGAGGGTGAGTGTCTGTTAAATTGAAATGGACCTGACCCCAACCTTGACTCAAATCTCACAGCGCACTGATAGGATATCAGCATTCAGCATCAGTAAATGAATATGGAAAGCTCAGGGAATCCACTCCCAACGTGTGTATTGTGTTTCAGGGAAAGATAGGGCGGAGGTCTTACTTCCTGCGAGCTAACTACAACATCAGGGTGCGTTCTGGGGAGAGGGTTTACAAGGTGACATGTTCATTCGAAGGTAACAGAGATATGGGACAGATCACCCTGAAGAAAGACCAGGTCGGTACACTATATTACAGCTGGATGTTTTGTTCTGCTCATTCATTTGTAATACTGATAATTTTGCTGTAGTCTTGGATAAGGTCTCCTCATAGACCAGAGAATTGGAATTGAATTACCTTTTTTTGGGGCACATAAAAAAAAATGCCTGAGAGATTAAACAATACTTGAATTAATACATATTTATTACAAATGTATGTTCTGCTTGTTCAAGGTCAGCACACTTTGGCACAGCGCTACCAGATTGTATAGTATATGTATGAGTTAGTTGTGGCCATGTATTGTGTTATTATCTGAGTCTAACTGTACTTAAAGAACAACCAAGACCCTGACCCAACACACTGAGCAGGTAGTTACTAATCACAGTGCTCAGCCTGGTCCAGCCTGTTATTTATCACAGTGCTCAGCCTGGTCCAGGCTACTACTTATCACAGTGCTCAGCCTGGTCCAGGCTACTACTAATCACAGTGCTCAGCCTGGTCCAGGCTACTACTAATCACAGTGCTCAGCCTGGTCCAGGCTACTACTAATCACAGTGCTCAGCCTGGTCCAGGCTACTACTAATCACAGTGCTCAGCCTGGTCCAGGCTACTACTAATCACAGTGCTCAGCCTGGTCCAGGCTACTACTAATCACAGTGCTCAGCCTGGTCCAGGCTACTACTAATCACAGTGCTCAGCCTGGTCCAGGCTACTACTAATCACAGTGCTCAGCCTGGTCCAGGCTACTACTAATCACAGTGCTCAGCCTGGTCCAGGCTACTACTAATCACAGTGCTCAGCCTGGTCCAGGCTACTACTAATCACAGTGCTCAGCCTGGTCCAGGCTACTACTAATCACAGTGCTCAGCCTGGTCCAGGCTACTACTAATCACAGTGCTCAGCCTGGTCCAGGCTACTACTAATCACAGTGCTCAGCCTGGTCCAGGCTACTACTAATCACAGTGCTCAGCCTGGTCCAGGCTACTACTAATCACAGTGCTCAGCCTGGTCCAGGCTACTACTAATCACAGTGCTCAGCCTGGTCCAGGCTACTACTAATCACAGTGCTCAGCCTGGTCCAGGCTACTACTAATCACAGTGCTCAGCCTGGTCCAGGCTACTACTAATCACAGTGCTCAGCCTGGCTCAGCCTGGTCCAGGCTACTACTAATCACAGTGCTCAGCCTGGTCCAGGCTACTACTAATCACAGTGCTCAGCCTGGTCCAGGCTACTACTAATCACAGTGCTCAGCCTGGTCCAGGCTACTACTAATCACAGTGCTCAGCCTGGTCCAGGCTACTACTGCTTCTTAAATATGACATTTTTCAGGAACATTGATTTGGTGTGTGCATGAGGTTACAGACAATAGACACATGCTGAATCTATACTCCTGAATTATATATGGAAGAAATAGATGTGGATTTCTATAGCTTATGTAGAGTCGGGGGCCCTTATTCACGAAGTGTCAGCGTAGCGCTGATCTAGGATCAGTTATCCCTTTCAAATCCTAATGAATGGTATTTTATGGACAGGGGGGACTTGATCCTAGATCAGCACTCGTACTCTGAGATACAGTATGTCTGTCTGTACCCCCAGATCGTTGTGAAGAAAGGAAAGGAGGTGAATGGCTATCTGAAAGTGATGGACAGAATGGACAGCGATGGACAGAAGCTGGGGTTCTTCCCTGCCAATCCTCTCCGGGACATCTGAGGCCCTGGCCATTTTTTATATGAGGATGAAATTAAAACTGTAGACTTGAGCACAGTTTGAGAATTTTAAAGCGTCCCCCCCCCCAAAAAAAACATACCGTAGCTTTATCTGACTGCTCACTGTGAGGCAGTGTAATAAACATACTTTTAACAGGGTTTTTATGAAATGGGGAATTTCTTATTCTTTCTGAAATTTTTCCCGTTATTCATGAGGCTCCTTCCATGAAAAGAGTGTCTTCAGCCTCCCTTTGATATTTTAAGTAAAAATTGTGCACCAATATTTCATTTGGAAAGTCTGTTATATTGCATGAAGTGCCCTTTAATATAGACCACATGGAGAATTCAATTAATCCCTCCGTCAACCCTCTGTTACATGGAGAATTCAATGAATCCCTCCGTCAACCCTCTGTTACATGGAGAATTCAATGAATCCCTCCGTCAACCCTCTGTTACATGGAGAATTCAATGAATCCCTCCGTCAACCCTCTGTTACATGGAGAATTCAATGAATCCCTCCGTCAACCCTCTGTTACATGGAGAATCCCTCAGTCAACCCTCTGTTACATGGGAATTCCCTCCGTCAACCCTCTGTTACATGGAGAATTCAATGAATCCCTCCGTCAACCCTCTGTTACATGGGAATTCAATGAATCCCTCCGTCAACCCTCTGTTACATGGAGAATTCAATGAATCCCTCCGTCAACCCTCTGTTACATGGAGAATTTAATGAATCCCTCCGTCAACCCTCTGTTACATGGAGAATTCAATACATCTAAATGCAGCATTTTAACGTGACCCTCCGTCAACCCTCTGTCACTTCTATGAAGATTTCAACCCACTTAATTCCACCAATTCTCCCAGGTTTCACCACATTTGTAAAGTTCTAGTTATTTTTGCTGCTTCATTTTCTGAAGATGATTATTTATCAATTGTGATGGAGCATGGCACCAGGCCGAGAGACAGGGAGGAGAGACAGACAGGAGCATGGCACCAGGCCGAGAGACAGGGAGGAGAGACAGACAGGAGCATGGCACCAGGCCGAGAGACAGGGAGGAGAGACAGACAGGAGCATGGCACCAGGCCGAGAGACAGGGAGGAGAGACAGACAGGAGCATGGCACCAGGCCGAGAGACAGGGAGGAGAGACAGACAGGAGCATGGCACCAGGCCGAGAGACAGGGAGGAGAGACAGACAGGAGCATGGCACCAGGCCGAGAGACAGGGAGGAGAGACAGACAGGAGCATGGCACCAGGCCGAGAGACAGGGAGGAGAGACAGACAGGAGCATGGCACCAGGCCGAGAGACAGGGAGGAGAGACAGACAGGAGCATGGCACCAGGCCGAGAGACAGGGAGGAGAGACAGACAGGAGCATGGCACCAGGCCGAGAGACAGGGAGGAGAGACAGACCGGAGCATGGCACCAGGCCGAGAGACAGGGAGGAGAGACAGACAGGAGCATGGCACCAGGCAGAAAGACAGGGAGGAGAGACAGACAGGAGCATGACAACATGCAGAGAGACAGGGAGGAGAGACAGACAGGAGCATGGCACCAGGCAGAGAGACAGGGAGGAGAGACGGACAGGAGCATGGCACCAGGCAGAGAGACAGGGAGGAGAGACGGACAGGAGCATGGCAAAAGACAGAGAGACAAGAAGGAGAGAGAGGAGCATGGCAAGGAGCAGAGAGACAGACAGGAGCATGGCAGCAGGCAGAGAGACAGGGAGGAGAGACAGACAGGAGCATGGCACCAGGCAGAGAGACAGGGAGGAGAGACAGACAGGAGCATGGCACCAGGCAGAAAGACAGGGAGGAGAGACAGACAGGAGCATGGCACCAGGCAGAGAGACAGGGAGGAGAGACAGACAGGAGCATGGCACCAGGCAGAGAGACAGGGAGGAGAGACAGACAGGAGTATGGCACCAGGCAGAGAGACTAAAGTACTAAAGAAATGGATGCATCCCAGTCAGCCTGGTTTCCTGCTGTGATATTAAAAGGGTGCCACACAAGTGGGCTGATTTCATCGGAAACTTTTGAAAAAGGCATTTTATGAAAGGTCAGTATATTATATCATTGCTCAATTACACATCTTAGACACTCAGAATAAATGTACAGATTTAGCTGTGGTGTCAACTCTATCCACTAGAGGGCGCTGTTGTACCTGGTTTAACCCAGTCCAGATATTCATCGAACCCTGCATCACACAGTAGAGGGTGATTCTGTCTGTCTTTAGAATTTCATCCCATAGTGAAAACACATGATAATCTTGATCTAGACCTTGACTACCTATCCAGGTCAGATAGAACATTCCTAAGTCACCCCCCCCCCTCCTCCAGCAACACGACAGGCCTTTTTTGACATCAACTGGTCGGTGAACAAAGCCTGGGCTGACATTTTAAACGATGTGGTGGCTTTTTTAGTCTTTGGTTTCTTGTGGTCATTTTTTGTTGTTTTGTTGTTGCTCTTGGACAATGTTTTTCATCCAGAACGTTAATCAGATGCATTACAACGTACAGTATGTACGTTGGGGCGGCAGGTAGCCTAGTGGTTAGAGCATTGGACTAGTGGTTAGAGCATTGGACGAGTAACCTAAAGGTTGTAACCTAAAGAATTTGTTCTTAACTGACTTGCCTAGTTAAATAAAGGTTAAATAAAAAAAATAAACAAATAAAATAAATGTACGTCTAGATGAAATTGTAATGTTTTAGAACTGTAGAACTGCTGATAGGTCCACTAAGACAGGTCGTAACAGCTGACCCTAAGACAGGTCGTAACAGCTGACCCTAAGACAGGTCGTAACAGCTGACCCTAAGAAAGGTCGTAACAGCTGACCCTAAGACAGGTCGTAACAGCTGACCCTAAGACAGGTCATAACAGTTGACCCTAAGACAGGTCGTAACAGCTGACCCTAAGACAGGTCGTAACAGCTGACCCTAAGACAGGTCGTAACAGCTGACCCTAAGACAGGTCATAACAGCTGACCCTAGGACATGTCATAACAGCTGATCCTAGGACATGTCATAACAGCTGACCCTCAGAATCACATTTAGTGAAAAGATTACATTACATTAAACTATATTCCATTTAACCATATTACATTCAACTATATTCTTCTTTGGACACTGTGTTAACAACCCTCCAGACGAGCTTCAATGCCATACAACTCTCCTTCCGTGGCCTCCAACTGCTCTTAAATACAAGTCAAACTAAATGCATGCTCTTCAACCGATCGCTATCTGCACCTGCCCGCCTGTCCAACATCACTATTCTGGACGGCTCTGACTTAGAATACGTGGACAACTACAAATACCTAGGTGTCTGGTTAGACTGTAAACTCTCCTTCCAGACCCATATCAAACATCTCCAATCCAAAGTTAAATCTAGAATTGGCTTCCTATTTCGCAACAAAGCATCCTTCACTCATGCTGCCAAACATACCCTTGTAAAACTGACCATCCTACCGATCCTCGACTTTGGCGATGTCATTTACAAAATAGCCTCCAATATCCTACTCAACAAATTGGATGCAGTCTATCACAGTGCAATCCGTTTTGTCACCAAAGCCCCATATACTATCCACCATTGCGACCTGTACGCTCTCGTTGGCTGGCCCTCGCTTCATACTCGTCTCCAAACCCACTGGCTCCATGTCATCCAAAAGACCCTGCTAGGTAAAGTCCCCCCTTATCTCAGCTCGCTGGTCACCATAGCATCTCCCACCGGTAGCACACGCTCCAGCAGGTATATCTCTCTCGTCACCCCCAAAACCAATTCTTTCTTTGGCCGCCTCTCCTTCCAGTTCTCTGCTACCAATGACTGGAACGAACTACAAAAATCTCTGAAACTGGAAACACTTATCTCCCTCACTAGCTTTAAGCACCAACTGTCAGAGCAGCTCACAGATTACTGCACCTGTACATAGCCCACCTATAATTTAGCCCAAACAACGACCTCTTTCCATACTGTATTTAATTAATGTATTTATTTTGCTCCTTTGCACCCCATTATTTTTATTTCTACTTTGCACATTCTTCCATTGCAAATCTACCATTCCAGTGTTTTACTTGCCATATTGTATTTACTTTGCCACCATGGCCTTTTTTTTGCCTTTACGTCCCTTCTCACCTCATTTGCTCACATCGTATATAGACTTATTTTTCTACTGTATTATTGACTGTATGTTTGTTTTACTCCATGTGTAACTCTGTGTTGTATGTGTCGAACTGCTTTGCTTTATCTTGGCCAGGTCGCAGTTGTAAATGAGAACTTGTTCTCAACTTGAATACCTGGTTAAAGAAAGGTGAAATAAATAAAAAAAATAAAAAAATATTACATTAAACTATATTACATTAAACTATATTACATTAAACTATATTACATTAAACTATATTACATTAAACTATATTACATTAAACTATATTACATTAAACTATATTACAATAAAATATATTACATTAAACTATATTACATTAAACTATATTTACATTTACATTTAAGTCATTTAGCAGACGCTCTTATCCAGAGCGACTTACAATTGGTGCATTCACCTTATGACATCCAGTGGAACAGTGACTTTACAATAGTGCATCTAAATCTTAAAGGGGGGTGAGAGGGATTACTTATCCTATCCTAGGTATTCCTTAAAGAGGTGGGGTTTCAGGTGTCTCCGGAAGGTGGTGATTGACTCCGCTGTCCTGGCGTCGTGAGGGAGTTTGTTCCACCATTGGGGGGCCAGAGCAGCGAACAGTTTTGACTGGGCTGAGCGGGAGCTGTACTTCCTCAGTGGTAGGGAGGCGAGCAGGCCAGAGGTGGATGAACGCAGTGCCCTTGTTTGGGTGTAGGGCCTGATCAGAGCCTGGAGGTACTGAGGTGCCGTTCCCCTCACAGCTCCGTAGGCAAGCACCATGGTCTTGTAGCGGATGCGAGCTTCAACTGGAAGCCAGTGGAGAGAACGGAGGAGCGGGGTGACGTGAGAGAACTTGGGAAGGTTGAACACCAGACGGGCTGCGGCGTTCTGGATGAGTTGAAGGGGTTTAATGGCACAGGCAGGGAGCCCAGCCAACAGCAAGTTGCAGTAATCCAGACGGGAGATGACAAGTGCCTGGATTAGGACCTGCGCCGCTTCCTGTGTGAGGCAGGGTCGTACTCTGCGGATGTTGTAGAGCAAGAACCTACAGGAACGGGCCACCGCCTTGATGTTGGTTGAGAACGACAGGGTGTTGTCCAGGATCACGCCAAGGTTCTTAGCGCTTTGGGAGGAGGACACAATGGAGTTGTCAACCGTGATGGCGAGATCATGGAACGGGCAGTCCTTCCCCGGGAGGAAGAGCAGCTCCGTCTTGCCGAGGTTCAGCTTGAGGTGGTGATCCGTCATCCACACTGATATGTCTGCCAGACATGCAGAGATGCGATTCGCCACCTGGTCATCAGAAGGGGGAAAGGAGAAGATTAATTGTGTGTCGTCTGCATAGCAATGATAGGAGAGACCATGTGAGGTTATGACAGAGCCAAGTGACTTGGTGTATAGCGAGAATAGGAGAGGGCCTAGAACAGAGCCCTGGGGGACACCAGTGGTGAGAGCGCGTCGTGAGGAGACAGATTCTCGCCACGCCACCTGGTAGGAGCGACCTGTCAGGTAGGACGCAATCCAAGCGTGGGCCGCGCCGGAGATGCCCAACTCGGAGAGGGTGGAGAGGAGGATCTGATGGTTCACAGTATCTAAGGCAGCCGATAGATCTAGAAGGATGAGAGCAGAGGAGAGAGAGTTAGAGTTAGCTTTACATTAAACTATATTACAATTCCTCTTTACTAGATCAGGTATGTATTCTAGCACTTTTTTATGTTTTCCTGTTTTTTGTGAAGTACTGCTTTACGTGTGTGTGTGCGTGTGCGTGTGCGTGTGCGTGTGAGTGTGCGTGTGCGTGTGCGTGTGCGTGTGCGTGTGCGTGTGAGTGTGAGTGTGAGTGTGAGTGTGAGTGTGAGTGCGAGTGCGAGTGCGAGTGCGAGTGCGAGTGCGAGTGCGAGTGCGAGTGTGAGTGTGAGTGTGAGTGTGAGTGTGAGTGTGAGTGTGCGTGTGCGTGTGCGTGCGTGTGTGTGTGTGTGTGTGTGTGTGTGTGTGTGTGAGTGTGTGAGTGTGTGAGTGTGTGAGTGTGAGTGTGCGTGTGTGTATGGGTGAGTGTGAGTGTGCGTGTGTGTATGGGTGCGTGTGTCTGTGAGAGAGAGAGACTGAGACTACCCATCTAGAGAGAGAAGACCAAGAGAGAGAGAGGGGGAAGACCCAGAGAGAAGGCTGGAAGCAATTACCACCAGGGGAGACCCATAGAGGCCCATAGCGAACAGGGGAGGCCCATAGCCGCCAGGGGAGGCCCATAGCCACCAGGGGAGACCCATAGAGGCCCATAGCGAACAGGGGAGGCCCATAGCCACCAGGGGAGGCCCATAGCCACCAGGGGAGGCCCATAGCCACCAGGGGAGACCCATAGCCACCAGGGGAGGCCCATAGAGACCCATAGCCCCCAGGGGAGACCCATAGAGACCCATAGCCACCAGGGGAGACCCATAGCCACCAGGGGAGACCCATAGCCACCAGGGGAGACCCATAGAGGCCCATAGCGAACAGGGGAGGCCCATAGCCACCAGGGGAGGCCCATAGCCACCAGGGGAGACCCATAGCCACCAGGGGAGACCCATAGAGGCCCATAGCGAACAGGGGAGGCCCATAGCCACCAGGGGAGGCCCATAGCCACCAGGGGAGGCCCATAGCCACCAGGGGAGGCCCATAGCCACCAGGGGAGGCCCATAGCCGCCAGGGGAGGCACATAGCCACCAGGGGAGGCCCATAGAGGCCCATAGCGAACAGGGGAGGCCCATAGCCACCAGGGGAGGCCCATAGCCGCGAGGCCCATAGCCACCAGGGGAGGCCCATAGCCGCGAGGCCCATAGCCACCAGGGGAGGGCCATAGCCGCGAGGCCCATAGCCACCAGGGGAGGCCCATAGCCACCAGGGGAGGCCTATAGCCACCAGGGGAGGCCCATAGCCACCAGGGGAGGCCCATAGCCACCAGGGGAGGCCCATAGCCACCAGGGGAGGCCCATAGCCACCTGGGGAGGCCCATAGCCACCAGGGGAGACCCATAGCCACCAGGGGAGGCCCATAGCCGCCAGCCCAAACCTGCACTGGCACTGCCCCAAGGGAGAGGAGAGGACAGAAAAAATTAAGAGTCATTAACATTATTTATTTGCTCTTAGCTCAGGCCCACTCCGAAGCGACTCTGGGGCCACTAACTAATAGGATTCAGGAATTACAGTCAGTGCTGCTTCAGGAAGTTACAACAGGCACAAATTAATAAATACACACTTCGATTTGAAGTGCACTGTATCAGCAAAGAGATACAGTCCAATATAAATATGTAGACATGGTCTCTGTGGATAGCAAATGTTTCTGTATGTCGGCATGCCAGGAAAAGTGTATGACATGCCCCTTATAGTGTACATATTTAAGCGAGGTCTTGTGATAACTTGGGGCCATTTTCCCCAATAGGCTTACGAGTGGTTTAATGATGCAGCTTTCCTACAAAGGCTGACGATGTGACAAGTGTTTTCCCGAAACACCACGCAGAGCAACCTGGTCTCAGAGCATTTCGTATTATTCTGTTCTAAATCCCACCACCCAGAGCAACCTGGTCTCAGAGCATTCCGTATTATTCTGTTCTAAATCCCACCACCCAGAGCAACCTGGTCTCAGAGCATTTCGTATTATTCTGTTCTAAATCCCACCACCCAGAGCAACCTGGTCTCAGAGAATTCCGTATTATTCTGTTCTAAATCCCAAATAGACCACCCAGAGCAACCTGGTCTCAGAGCATTCCGTATTATTCTGGTCTAAATCCCAGATGTTCCATTTTGTATGATATGTTCCGATTGTACAATTCGTATTATATGTTATGAATCTGCAAAACATACTTTATCTTACAACAAACGTGCTATATGTTATGCATTTCCTAAATGTATGATATGTTTAGAATTATAGCTAGGTTTCTAATGTTAGTGATAAGGTTGGGGTTAGGTTTAGGAGTTAGGGTTAAGGTTAGGGTTAAGATTATGAGTTAGATTAAGGGATTAGAGTTAGGTGAAGGGTAAGCTATAAGGGTTAAGGTTAGTGTTAGGGAAAGGGTTAGCTAACATGCTAGTTGCAAAGTACCTTTATACGCACACCCAGACCAACCTGCCTTAAGTGAAGGTGTGTACTGTGACCATACCAAACATAACATATCATACAAATATGAGTGTCCCAAATTAACATGTACTAAAAATTACGTCTAGTCTATGAGACCAGGCTGCATAGAGAGAACGGTCGCTAAATCCTTCGTTGGAGCATGTGTCCGTACTGTTAGTATCGAAAGAAAGGGAGTGCTGCTCTCGGATCAGCTTTCTCCATTCAAATCGTACCTTAACATTATCATTATTTCACAATACTGATGACGGATCAGCTCCTAGAGAGGTTTTACCACCTCGACGTCTACAGCTGCAAATATTGAGGCTGCTTATTCTACCGCTTACCCAATAAAAAATAACTAAATACACAGGTTTGCCACAAAATTGCGCACATGATAGTAAGCTACACAGCATTAAATATATTGATACAAATTACAGACAGTATGAAAATAGAACTCGAAATTGATCGTTTATATTTTAATGCATTCATCTCAGCCATTTTAATCATGTTTGTTTATGTTGCTTGTTTGAATCAATTGAAGACATTGGACACTTTGTATTTTGTCGTCACAGAGACATGTGATAAACCATGTGATTCTATGTTTACCGGAGATCATCTGTGTACAAAGTGATGCTGGGGGGCAAGAAAAAACAAACACCTGACGACCCATTCAGCTGTTCTACGAGGCAAGCGTAAGACGATGAGCGTTTTCATGTGCAACGTTAAGAACGATGGTTTTGAGAAACAACTCGGAGATTTAACGATGCTCATATGTAGGTTCTAATGATGAACGTAGCCTTAATATGCTTTTGGGAAACGGGGCATTTGCCTACTGCTGTTACCGGGCAACGTGCGGAGTTGTAGACAAACTAGGGGTGAAGCAGACTACGATATAAGACCTTAAAGGTCCAAATACAGTGTTTAAAAAAATAATCTCAATATCAAGTCATTTCTGAGTAACAATGAATGTATTCTAAAATAATGATTACCACCTTAAATAATTGACTGTAGTAACACTGTGTTTTTAAACCTTGATGTTGACCTGGCCTCTTCTGCATGGTTTTATGGCACAGCCGATGCCACGCAGGCCAGAAGGTTGAGGGTTCGCCAACCACCACGGACGAGTGGTGGAATTATATTCGAGTGGATGAATGTGAGAAGGTGATTTACAGGAGATTTCTAAAGTAGCCTAATCAGATTCAACATTATGACTAGTGTTAATGCCACACATTAAAATGTAATACATTTTAAAAGTTAAATTACAAATATTTAGGCTATATTGAAACGCTAGATTCTCGGTTGAGGAACAGCCGCTCGGATCGGAAAAGGAGGCACAACGTGTGCTAAACTTTCATGAATAACTTGGCCTGCTGGGAGCATGGAACTATGGTCACACTATATAGAACGACTTGGGAGAATGATGATCGGCAGCAGACAGCGCTTCAGTATCAAAAGTAAAAAAATACAGTGAGATTGGCCTGCCACCCTACCTTCTAACCCCTTTTTCTCCCCAATTGGTAGTTACAGTCTTGTCCCATCGCTGCAACTCCCGTACTTGGGAGAGGCGAACGTCACACGTCCTCCGAATCACGACCCTTTCAAGCCGCACTGCTTTCTTGACACACTGTTCGCTCTAGGGGAGTAGCAGTACTGTTGTTACTGGGTCTGTGGTGTCTAGGGGAGTAGCAGTACTGTTGTTACTGGGTGTGTGGTGTCTAGGGGAGTAGCAGTACTGTTGTTACTGGGTGTGTGGTGACTAGGGGAGTAGCAGTACTGTTGTTACTGGGTCTGTGGTGTCTAGGGGAGTAGCAGTACTGTTGTTACTGGGTGTGTGGTGTCTAGGGGAGTAGCAGTACTGTTGTTACTGGGTCTGTGGTGTCTAGGGGAGTAGCAGTACTGTTGTTACTGGGTGTGTTGTTACTGGGTGTGTCTAGGGGAGTAGCAGTACTGTTGTTACTGGGTGTGTGGTGTCTAGGGGAGTAGCAGTACTGTTGTTACTGGGTCTGTGGTGTCTGGGTGTGTGGTGTCTAGGGGAGTAGCAGTACTGTTGTTACTGGGTGTGTGGTGTCTAGGGGAGTAGGGGTTGTTACTGGGTGTGTGGTGTCTAGTAGTTGTTACTGGGTCTGTGGTGTCTAGGGGAGTAGCAGTACTGTTGTTACTGGGTCTGTGGTGTCTAGGGGAGTAGCAGTACTGTTGTTACTGGTGGTGTCTAGTGGGTACTGGGGTGTACTGTTGTTACAGTAGCAGTACTGTCTGGGTGTGTGGTGTCTGTAGCTACTGTTGTTACTGGGAGGGTAGCAGTGATGTCTATGGGGAGTAGCAGTGCTGTTGTTACTGGGTCTATGATGTCTAGGGGAGTAGCAGTACTGTTGTTACTGGGTCTATGATGTCTATGGGGAGTAGCAGTACTGTTGTTACTGGGTCTGTGGTGTCTAGGGGAGTAGCAGTACTGTTGTTACTGGGTGTGTGGTGTCTAGGGGAGTAGCAGTACTGTTGTTACTGGGTGTGTGGTGTCTAGGGGAGTAGCAGTACTGTTGTTACTGGGTGTGTGGTGTCTAGGGGAGTCTCAGACTCCGGTCAGTGAGACCATAATTCATGTGGCTCTCTATTTTGTAGACACCTAAGGGCCCACATTACACCTCCAAGACTCAATCACACCATGCTCTAAATCGATACTCCTACGCATGTGGGGCAGGTTAGGATGGAGAGAGATAAAGGAAATAGAGATGGAGAGAGAGAGAGAAAGAGAAGAGGGGTGTAGGAAGAGGAAGATGAGAGGATGAAGAATGAGAGCATGTTTCCCCAGGATCTCCTAGGGCCTGTTGGCTGACTAAGTCTTTTAGTAGAGTATATCATGGGACGAGAGAACAAGGGGGATAGCAGGAGGGATGAAGAGGACAGGGGGATAGCAGGAGGGATGAAGAGGACAGGGGGATAGCAGGAGGGATGAAGAGGACAGGGGGAAAGCAGGAGGGATGAAGAGGACAGGGGGATAGCAGGAGGGATGAAGAGAACAAGGGGGATAGCAGGAGGGATGAAGAGGACAGGGGGATAGCAGGAGGGATGAAGAGGACAGGGGGATAGCAGGAGGAATGAAGAGGACAAGGGGGATAGCAGGAGGGATGAAGGGGACAAGGGGGACAGCAGGAGGGATGAAGGGGACAAGGGGGACAGCAGGAGGGATGAAGAGAACAAGGGGGATAGCAGGAGGGATGAAGAGGACAGGGGGATAGCAGGAGGGATGAAGAGGACAAGGGGGACAGCAGGAGGGATGAAGGGGACAAGGGGGATAGCAGGAGGGATGAAGAGGACAAGGGGGATAGCAGGAGGGATAAAGGGGACAAGGGGGATAGCAGGAGGGATGAAGAGGACAAGGGGATAGCAGGAGGGATGAAGAGGACAGGTAGAAAAGGTTGGATGGTGGGAAGTCTGCAGTCTGCTGACGTCTTGCTGGTTTTTACCACATACTTTTTCATCTTCGTAGAGAAGTCGGGCCAAAGTCAGACCGGCTCGACACCTCTACTGTTGTCTCTCTCACCTGTGAAGGACAACGTGAACAAGTTATTTTGTTATTTAACCTTCATTTTGACAGGGAGTCAAGGGTCTCTTTCACAAATGAGCCTTGTGATAACAACGAAACACACAACAAATGGACTGTAAAACCGAAATACAAAATATAATGATAGAACATAAAAACATTGTTCAGGTAAAAGTTATTTAATCAGCCGTCTGAATTACCCAAGATGCACCAAGACATCCCACTGTAGAGAATGTTTGAAGTAAGGTGCAACAAAATGAAAACTCTGTATAGAGACAGAATGAATTTCCAGAGTTAGCCAACCCTGCGTCTGGGTATGCTAACTGGTACGTCTGAAGGTTAACAGTGATGTCATCTACCCCCAGTAAAGAGAAAACAGACCAGCATCCCCATGGTATGTGCCCAGTCTCTCACCCCATCTCTCTCACCCCCTGCCTCTCTCTAACCCCCCCACCCCTACCCCCAACCACCCTCTCTCCCCCCATCACGTCATTCCATTCCTCTCTGTCATTGTCCTCTCTGTGTTGAGTGATGGGCTGCTTATGGCGAATGCTCTGCCATGACAGATGCATGTGACAAGCAGATGGTTTTGGTTGTCGTCTCTTTAATCACAGACACTCAGCTGGGCGTGAAGGGAGAGCTTTGTCTTGTCACACCAACCAACAGAAAGCAACACAACACCGGAGAGAAACACATTTATATACACTGCTATTCAGACAAAACTAAGAGAGTTTTATGAAGGGGGGGGGTAAATGGGTGAATGTAAATCCAAGTGTGTTTTTGAACAGAGGGGCCAGAGGAGAGGAGAGGGACAGAAGAGAAGAGAGAGGGAATAGGGGGCAGATGAGATGAGAGAGGGAATAGGGGGCAGATGAGAAGAGAGGGAATAGGGGGCAGATGAGAAGAGAGGGAATAGGGGGCAGATGAGAAGAGAGGGAATAGGGGGCAGATGAGATGAGAGGGAATAGGGGGCAGATGAGATGAGAGGGAATAGGGGGCAGATGAGATGAGAGGGAATAGGGGGCAGATGAGATGAGAGGGAATAGGGGGCAGATGAGATGAGAGGGAATAGGGGGCAGATGAGATGAGAGGGAATAGGGGGCAGATGAGATGAGAGGGAATAGGGGGCAGATGAGATGAGAGGGAATAGGGGGCAGATGAGATGAGAGGGAATAGGGGGCAGAGGAGATGAGAGGGAATAGGGGGCAGATGAGAAGAGAGGGAATAGGGGGGCAGATGAGAAGAGAGGGATGGTTCAGAGGAGATGAGAAGAGAGAGGGAATAGGGGGCAGATGAGAAGAGAGGGGGAATGGGAGGACAGAGGAGATGAGATGGAGAGAGGGGATGGGAGGACAGAGGAGAGGAGATGGAGAGAGGGGATGGGAGGACAGAGGAGATGAGATGGAGAGAGAGGGAATGGGAGGACAGAGGAGAGCAGATGGAGAGAGAGGGGATGGGGGAAGATGAGATGAGAGGGAATAGGGGGCAGATGAGAAGAGAGGGAATAGGGGGCAGATGAGAAGAGAGGGAATAGGGGGCAGATGAGAAGAGAGGGAATAGGGGGCAGATGAGATGAGAGGGAATAGGGGGCAGATGAGATGAGAGGGAATAGGGGGCAGATGAGATGAGAGGGAATAGGGGGCAGATGAGATGAGAGGGAATAGGGGGCAGATGAGATGAGAGGGAATAGGGGGCAGATGAGATGAGAGGGAATAGGGGGGCAGATGAGATGAGAGGGAATAGGGGGCAGATGAGATGAGAGGGAATAGGGGGCAGATGAGATGAGAGGGAATAGGGGGCAGAGGAGATGAGAGGGAATAGGGGGGCAGATGAGAAGAGAGGGAATAGGGGGCAGATGAGAAGAGAGGGGATGGTTCAGAGGAGATGAGAAGAGAGAGGGAATAGGGGGCAGATGAGAAGAGAGGGGGAATGGGAGGACAGAGGAGATGAGATGGAGAGAGGGGATGGGAGGACAGAGGAGAGGAGATGGAGAGAGGGGATGGGAGGACAGAGGAGATGAGATGGAGAGAGGGGATGGGAGGACAGAGGAGAGGAGATGGAGAGAGGGGATGGGAGTACAGAGGAGAGGAGATGGAGAGAGGGGATGGGAGGACAGAGGAGATGAGATGGAGAGAGGGGATGGGAGGACAGAGGAGATGAGATGGAGAGAGAGGGAATGGGAGGACAGAGGAGAGCAGATGGAGAGAGAGGGGATGGGGGGACAGAGGAGAGCAGATGGAGAGAGGGGATGGGAGGACAGAGGAGAGGAGATGAGAGAAGAGAGAAGGGATGGGAGGACAGAGGAGATGAGAGAATAGAGAGGGGATGGGAGGACAGAGGAGATGAGATGGAGAGAGGGGATAGAGAGAGGGGTTGGGAGGACAGAGGAGGAGATGAGAGAGATGTAAAAATGTAAAAATCAATAACTAATTCACCGTTTGTCACAGAATCATCAAGCTAGATATGATTTTGTCTATAAATGTCTAGTATACTTTTTTATTTTGTTACAGTGATCGTTTCAGAAAGAAGTGAAAATATGCATTTATTTGCAATAACTTTAAGAAATGTTAATTTCAAGTGCAGTTTGTTATATATGAACTTAGACAATGTTTACATAAAGTTGTACAATGTTTACAGTCTTAAATTGTATGTCAAATAAATATTTGCATTTTTAGTGCAACAGTTCCACATTTTAAAGTAGTTACAAGACACAACAGTCATTTATTTACACGTCTCTAATTTAACAGCAAAAGGCCCCTTACAATCATTTTCTATTTTGGCTTTGTTGAAGTCCTTCTTTGTCATCCCCAGACAAGCTAAATGGAACCATCTCTAGCACACAGAGTGTTCTATCTGCAGTATTAAAAACATAAAACAGGGTTATGTTTATCTACATGTAAATTACAGTTCTGGAATATCCATTCTGTTACAAGCTTTTGCAATTAGGAACATTTTCAAATTGAATTGGTTTTTTGTTCGATTGCTATATTGACTTTAAATGACATGCATTTGACCACAACCAGAAGCGGTCTTCTGGTCAGGCTCCGGAGACGGGCACATCGTGCACCACTCCCCAGCATACTACTCGCCAATGTCCAGTCTCTTGACAACAAGGTTGATGAAATCTGAGAAAGGGTAGCATTCCAGAGGGACATCAGAGACTAACGTTCTTTGCTTCACGGAAACATGGCTCACTCGACACACGCTATCGGAGGCGGTGCAGCCAGCTGGTTTCTCCACGCATCGCGCCGACAGAAACAGGCATCTTTCTGGTAAGAAGAGGGGCGGGGGGGTATGCCTCATGATTAATGAGACGTGGTGTGATCATAACAACATACAGGAACTCAAGTCCTTCTGTTCACCTGATTTAGAATTCCTCACACTCAAATGTCGACTGCATTATATACCAAGGGAATTCTCTTTGATTATAATCACAGCTGTATATATGCCCCCCCCCCCAAGCAGACACATCGATGGCCCTGAATAATCACAGCTGTATATATGCCCCCCCCAAGCAGACACATCGATGGCCCTGAATAATCACAGCTCTATATATGCCCCCCCAAGCAGACACATCGATGGCCCTGAATAATCACAGCTCTATATATGCCCCCCCCCCCCCCCCCCCCAAGCAGACACATCGATGGCCCTGAATAATCACAGCTCTATATATGCCCCCCCAAGCAGACACATCGATGGCCCTGAATAATCACAGCTCTATATATGCCCCCCCAAGCAGACACATCGATGGCCCTGAATAATCACAGCTCTATATATGCCCCCCCCCCCAGACACATCGATGGCCCTGAATAATCACAGCTCTATATATGCCCCCCCAAGCAGACACATCGATGGCCCTGAATAATCACAGCTCTATATATGCCCCCCCCCCAAGCAGACACATCGATGGCCCTGAATAATCACAGCTCTATATATGCCCCCCCCCCCAAGCAGACACATCGATGGCCCTGAATAATCACAGCTCTATATATGCCCCCCAAGCAGACACATCGATGGCCCTGAA
Organism: Oncorhynchus gorbuscha; assembly: GCF_021184085.1. Lineage (NCBI taxonomy): Eukaryota > Metazoa > Chordata > Actinopteri > Salmoniformes > Salmonidae > Oncorhynchus > Oncorhynchus gorbuscha. The sequence goes on along the minus strand of NC_060190.1, from coordinate 72,615,025 downwards.
TAATCACAGCTCTATATATGCCCCCCCCCCCAAGCAGACACATCGATGGCCCTGAATAATCACAGCTGTATATATGCCCCCCCCCAAGCAGACACATCGATGGCCCTGAATAATCACAGCTCTATATATGCCCCCCAAGCAGACACATCGATGGCCCTGAATAATCACAGCTCTGTATATGCCCCCCCCAAGCAGACACATCGATGGCCCTGAATAATCACAGCTCTATATATGCCCCCCCCAGTCAAGCAGTCACATCGATGGCCCTGAATAATCACAGCTCTATATATGCCCCCCCCAAGCAGACACATCGATGGCCCTGAATAATCACAGCTCTATATATGCCCCCCCAAGCAGACACATCGATGGCCCTGAATAATCACAGCTCTATATATGCCCCCCCCAAGCAGACACATCGATGGCCCTGAATAATCACAGCTCTATATATGCCCCCCCAAGCAGACACATCGATGGCCCTGAATAATCACAGCTCTATATATGCCCCCCCCAAGCAGACACATCGATGGCCCTGAATAATCACAGCTCTATATATGCCCCCCCCCAAGCAGACACATCGATGGCCCTGAATAATCACAGCTCTATATATGCCCCCCCCAAGCAGACACATCGATGGCCCTGAATAATCACAGCTCTATATATGCCCCCCCCAAGCAGACACATCGATGGCCCTGAATAATCACAGCTCTATATATGCCCCCCCCCCCCAAGCAGACACATCGATGGCCCTGAATAATCACAGCTCTATATATGCCCCCCCCCCCCAAGCAGACACATCGATGGCCCTGAATAATCACAGCTCTGTATATGCCCCCCCCCCCCAAGCAGACACATCGATGGCCCTGAATAATCACAGCTCTATATATGCCCCCCCCCCCCCAAGCAGACACATCGATGGCCCTGAATAATCACAGCTCTATATATGCCCCCCAAGCAGACACATCGATGGCCCTGAATAATCACAGCTCTATATATGCCCCCCCCCCAAGCAGACACATCGATGGCCCTGAATAATCACAGCTCTATATATGCCCCCCCAAGCAGACACATCGATGGCCCTGAATAATCACAGCTCTATATATGCCCCCCCCCCCCCCCCCAAGCAGACACATCGATGGCCCTGAATAATCACAGCTCTATATATGCCCCCAAGCAGACACATCGATGGCCCTGAATAATCACAGCTCTATATATGCCCCCCCCAAGCAGACACATCGATGGCCCTGAATAATCACAGCTCTATATATGCCCCCCCCCCCCCCCAAGCAGACACATCGATGGCCCTGAATAATCACAGCTCTATATATGCCCCCCCAAGCAGACACATCGATGGCCCTGAATAATCACAGCTCTATATATGCCCCCCCCAAGCAGACACATCGATGGCCCTGAATAATCACAGCTCTATATATGCCCCCCCAAGCAGACACATCGATGGCCCTGAATAATCACAGCTCTATATATGCCCCCCCCAAGCAGACACATCGATGGCCCTGAATAATCACAGCTCTATATATGCCCCCCCCCCCCCCCAAGCAGACACATCGATGGCCCTGAATAATCACAGCTCTATATATGCCCCCCCAAGCAGACACATCGATGGCCCTGAATAATCACAGCTCTATATATGCCCCCCCCAAGCAGACACATCGATGGCCCTGAATAATCACAGCTCTATATATGCCCCCCCCAAGCAGACACATCGATGGCCCTGAATAATCACAGCTCTATATATGCCCCCCCCCAAGCAGACACATCGATGGCCCTGAATAATCACAGCTCTATATATGCCCCCCAAGCAGACACATCGATGGCCCTGAATAATCACAGCTCTATATATGCCCCCCCCCAAGCAGACACATCGATGGCCCTGAATAATCACAGCTCTATATATGCCCCCCCAAGCAGACACATCGATGGCCCTGAATAATCACAGCTCTATATATGCCCCCCCCCCAAGCAGACACATCGATGGCCCTGAATAATCACAGCTCTATATATGCCCCCCCCAAGCAGACACATCGATGGCCCTGAATAATCACAGCTCTATATATGCCCCCCAAGCAGACACATCGATGGCCCTGAATAATCACAGCTCTATATATGCCCCCCCCAAGCAGACACATCGATGGCCCTGAATAATCACAGCTCTATATATGCCCCCCCCCCCCAAGCAGACACATCGATGGCCCTGAATAATCACAGCTCTATATATGCCCCCCCAAGCAGACACATCGATGGCCCTGAATAATCACAGCTCTATATATGCCCCCCCAAGCAGACACATCGATGGCCCTGAATAATCACAGCTCTATATATGCCCCCCCAAGCAGACACATCGATGGCCCTGAATAATCACAGCTCTATATATGCCCCCCCCCCCAAGCAGACACATCGATGGCCCTGAATAATCACAGCTCTATATATGCCCCCCCCCAAGCAGACACATCGATGGCCCTGAATAATCACAGCTCTATATATGCCCCCCCCCCAAGCAGACACATCGATGGCCCTGAATAATCACAGCTCTATATATGCCCCCCAAGCAGACACATCGATGGCCCTGAATAATCACAGCTCTATATATGCCCCCCCCAAGCAGACACATCGATGGCCCTGAATAATCACAGCTCTATATATGCCCCCCAAGCAGACACATCGATGGCCCTGAATAATCACAGCTCTATATATGCCCCCCCCCCAAGCAGACACATCGATGGCCCTGAATAATCACAGCTCTATATATGCCCCCCAAGCAGACACATCGATGGCCCTGAATAATCACAGCTCTATATATGCCCCCCCCCCCCAAGCAGACACATCGATGGCCCTGAATAATCACAGCTCTATATATGCCCCCCCAAGCAGACACATCGATGGCCCTGAATAATCACAGCTCTATATATGCCCCCCCCACAAGCAGACACATCGATGGCCCTGAATAATCACAGCTCTATATATGCCCCCCCAAGCAGACACATCGATGGCCCTGAATAATCACAGCTCTATATATGCCCCCAAGCAGACACATCGATGGCCCTGAATAATCACAGCTCTATATATGCCCCCCCCAAGCAGACACATCGATGGCCCTGACACATCGATGGCCCTGAATAATCACAGCTCTATATATGCCCCCCCCAAGCAGACACATCGATGGCCCTGAATAATCACAGCTCTATATATGCCCCCCCCCCCCAAGCAGACACATCGATGGCCCTGAATAATCACAGCTCTATATATGCCCCCCCAAGCAGACACATCGATGGCCCTGAATAATCACAGCTCTATATGCCCCCCCCCCAAGCAGACACATCGATGGCCCTGAATAATCACAGCTCTATATATGCCCCCCCCCCCCCCCCCAAGCAGACACATCGATGGCCCTGAATAATCACAGCTCTATATATGCCCCCCCAAGCAGACACATCGATGGCCCTGAATAATCACAGCTCTATATATGCCCCCCCCCCCCAAGCAGACACATCGATGGCCCTGAATAATCACAGCTCTATATATGCCCCCCCCCCCCCCCCACAGCTCTATATATGCCCCCAAGCAGACACATCGATGGCCCTGAATAATCACAGCTCTATATATGCCCCCCCCAAGCAGACACATCGATGGCCCTGAATAATCACAGCTCTATATATGCCCCCCCAAGCAGACACATCGATGGCCCTGAATATTCACATATTCACATATATTCCCAGAACACATTCCCAGAACACATTCCCAGAACACATTCCCAGAACACATTCCCAGAACACATTCTGGAAAGTCTATAGATCCAGTGGTCCCTTTATTAGGTAAAACCCCTTATGCATCTGGAATTAAAAACAGTTGATGAAACTGGGAGAGGAGATAGAGTGTTCAAGTGTTTAAAGTCCAGTTGGAGCTCATTACAGAGTGTTCAAGTGTTTAAAGTCCAGTTGGAGCTCATTACAGAGTGTTCAAGTGTTTAAAGTCCAGTTGGAGCTCATTACAGAGTGTTCAAGTGTTTAAAGTCCAGTTGGAGCTCATTACAGACTGTTCAAGTGTTTAAAGTCCAGTTGGAGCTCATTACAGAGTGTTCAAGTGTTTAAAGTCCAGTTGGAGCTCATTACAGAGTGTTCAAGTGTTTAAAGTCCAGTTGGAGCTCATTACAGACTGTTCAAGTGTTTAAAGTCCAGTTGGAGCTCATTACAGAGTGTTCAAGTGTTTAAAGTCCAGTTGGAGCTCATTACAGAGTGTTCAAGTGTTTAAAGTCCAGTTGGAGCTCATTACAGAGCGTTCAAGTGTTTAAAGTCCAGTTGGAGCTCATTACAGAGTGTTCAAGTGTTTAAAGTCCAGTTGGAGCTCATTACAGAGTGTTCAAGTGTTTAAAGTCCAGTTGGAGCTCATTACAGACTGTTCAAGTGTTTAAAGTCCAGTTGGAGCTCATTACAGACTGTTCAAGTGTTTAAAGTCCAGTTGGAGCTCATTACAGACTGTTCAAGTGTTTAAAGTCCAGTTGGAGCTCATTACAGAGTGTTCAAGTGTTTAAAGTCCAGTTGGAGCTCATTACAGAGTGTTCAAGTGTTTAAAGTCCAGTTGGAGCTCATTACAGAGTGTTCAAGTGTTTAAAGTCCAGTTGGAGCTCAACAGAGTGTTCAAGTCCAGTTGGAGCTCATTACAGAGTGTTCAAGTGTTTAAAGTCCAGTTGGAGCTCATTACAGAGCGTTCAAGTGTTTAAAGTCCAGTTGGAGCTCATTACAGAGTGTTCAAGTGTTTAAAGTCCAGTTGGAGCTCATTACAGACTGTTCAAGTGTTTAAAGTCCAGTTGGAGCTCATTACAGACTGTTCAAGTGTTTAAAGTCCAGTTGGAGCTCATTACAGACTGTTCAAGTGTTTAAAGTCCAGTTGGAGCTCATTACAGACTGTTCAAGTGTTTAAAGTCCAGTTGGAGCTCATTACAGAGTGTTCAAGTGTTTAAAGTCCAGTTGGAGCTCATTACAGACTGTTCAAGTGTTTAAAGTCCAGTTGGAGCTCATTACAGACTGTTCAAGCTGAGTGTTGGAATTATTAAAAAAATACAAATAAACATTTTGGAAGTTTTCTGAGTTACATAAGACCATCACAGACTGTGCTGACATTTTGCACAGTCTAAAGTTCAAACAAACAGTAACAGAATACCTGAATACTTCTCTGCATGCTTTAGTGTCTAGCAAGCCAAGACCACGGGACTTGGTGTATGTAGGAGCAATTTATTTTCGTGAATAGGGTGGTGAACCTAATAAAGTGGAAATTGAATGTAGATATCACAGACACCTCCTTTTGAGCAGTGTCTGTCTGTTATACGTTTGATCAATGGGTATAATGGTCAATCTGATCCCCGAGGGCCTCATAGGTTCACTTGGATATATAGAGTTGGAGAAAAATAAGAAAATATGAAACTAGGACATTTAAAAACACTGGCAGAATTCTTTCATCCACATCCATACACATACAATATGTATTTTAACGTATACATAAGACCACTGTATTTCTGGACATTTTTAAAAGGTTTGCAAATAGTTATTTCTGCAAGGAATGTGAATTGATAGGGATATGGTAATCCCTATGTAGGTGATGTAGTTTCTCCACTGGGATAATGGGTATGTGTGGTTGTTGCACACCTCCCTGCTGAATTATGTAGAGATGATTTGGGCCAGTTTATATATATTTTTTCATGATCTTTTGTGAAAAACCACATTTTCACATGGGCTTTGTGCTAGCAGTTTAATAAGAGAGAAAGAGAGCAGATAGCATAGCGACAGCCTGGTTGAAGTCCTAGTTTTTAATGGTTAATACCAGTGGATTGCAGAGGGGTTCACATACAGTTCAGAGGCAAATCATAATGTATACATTTAGCCCAAAAACAAAACATGTAACATCTACTTCTTAAAATAATGCTTTATTTTGTTATCAACCCTCTGGTATCTTTCAATATATATATATATATACTTACACTACCGTTCAAAAGTTTGGGGTCACTTAGAAATGTCCTTGTTTTTGAAAGAAAATGTATTATTTTTGTCCATTAAAATAACATCAAATTGATCAGAAACACAGTGTGGACATTGTTAATGTTGTAAATGTGTGTTCCAATGGCACGTTGTGTTAGCTAATCCAAGTTTATCATTTTAAAATCTAATTGATCATTAGAAAACCTTTTTTTGCAATTATGTCAGCACAGTTGAAAACTGTTGTTCTGATTAAAGCAATAAAACTGGCCTCCTTTTAGACTAGTTGAGTATCTGGAGCATCAGCATTTGTGGGTTCGATTACAGGCTCAAAATGGCCACAAAGACTTTCTGAAACTCTTCTGAAAGTCTATTCTTGTTCTGAGAAATGAAGGCTATTCCATGCGAGAAATTGCCAAGAAACTGAAGATCTCGTACAACTCTGTGTTCTACTCCCTTCATAGAACAGCGCAAACTGGCCCATACCAGAATAGAAAGATGACTGGGAGGCCCTGGTGTACAACTGAGCAAGAGGACAAGTACATTAGAGTGTCTAGTTTGAGAAACGGACTCCTCACAGGTCTTCAACTGGCAGCTTCATTAAATAGTACCTGCAAAACACCAGTCTCAACGTCAACAGTGAAGAAGCGACTTCGGGATGCTGACCTTCTAAGGCACAGTTCCTCTGTCCAGTGTCTGTGTTCTTTTGCCCATATTAATCTTTTATATTTATTGGCCAGTCTGAGATATGTCTTTTTCTTTGCAACTCTGCCTAGAAGGCCAGCATCCCGGAGGTCGTCTCTGGCCTAACAACACCAGTGTCAATATATCCTCCAAACACCGGCTTATATTTATCACTTAAATGTATAAGGGTAGTAAATAAAAATAAAAATAGATAAAAAATAAAATAGTAACAATCAACAGTAGAAAAGAAAAATAGATTAAATAGTAGCGATAATAAAAGCCTAAACATGGAAAATGAACATGCTACTATTATTTCTACCAAAAGGAATGCTGCCACCACAATTACTAACAACAATACTACACCTACTACTACCATTACCATTAGTACCATTTATATCTGTATTATCTCTACCAACGACAACAATAACTAATTTATCTGTCGTCCTCACCATTATATCAGTACTACCACCACCCCCATCATTACTACTACCCTAACCCTATCATTACTACTACCACCACACACACCACCATCATTACTACCACCACCACCACCCCCATCATTACTACTACCAACCACCAACCCTATCATTACTACTAGTACCACCACCATCATTACTACTACCACCAACACTATCATTACTACTACCACCACACACACCACCATCATTACTACTACCACCACCACCATTATTACTACTACCACCACCATCATCATCATTACTACTACCACCAACCCTATCATTACTACTACCACCAACCCTATCATTACTACTACCACCACCACCATCATTACTACTACCACCACCAGTATTACTACCACCACCACCATCATTACTACTACTACCACCACCAGTATTACTACCACCACCACCATCATTACTACAACCACCACCACCATCATTACTACTACCACCACCAGTATTACTACCACCACCACCATCATTACTACTACCACCACCATCATTACTACTACCACCACACACACCACCATCACTACTACCACCACCACCATCATTACTACTACCACGACCACCATCATTACTACTACCACCACACACACCACCATCATTACTACTACCACCACCACCATCATTAATACTACCACCATCATTACTACTACCACCACCAGTATTACTACCACCACCACCACCACCATCATTACTACTACCACCACCATTATTACTACTACCACCACCACCACCATCATTACTACCACCACCACCACCACCACCGCCACCACCACCACCACCACCACCACCATCATTACTACTACTTCCACCACCACCACCATCATTACTACTACCACCACCACCATTACTACTACCACAACCATCATTAATACCACCACCACCACCATTACCACCACCACCACCATCATTACCACCTCCACCACCATCATTACTACTACCACCACCACCATTACTACTACCACCACCACCACCATCATTACTACTACCACCACCACCACCATCATTACTACTACCACCACCACCACCACCATCATTACTACTACCACCACCACCACCATCATTACTACTACCACCACCACCACCATCATTACTACTACCACCACCACCACCATCATTACTACTACCACCACCACCACCATCATTACTACTACCACCACCACCACCACCACAACCATTATTACTACTACCACCACCACCACCATTATTACTACTACCACCACCACCACCATTATTACTACTACCACAACCACCACCACCACCATTATTACTACTACCACAACCACCACCACCATCATTACTACTACCACCACCACCACCATCATTACTACTACCACCACCACCACCATCATTACTACTACCACCACCACCACCATCACTACTACCACCACCACCACCATCATTACTACTACCACCACCACCACCATCATTACTACTACCACCACCACCACCACGATTACCACTACCAACACCACCACCCCCATTATTACTACTACCACCACCACCACCATTAAACTATTACCGTTACCACCATCATTATGACTACCACCACCATCATTAATACTACTACCACCACCACCACCATTATTACTACTACCACAACCACCACCACCATTATTACTACTACCACCATCATCATTACTACTACCACCACCACGATCATTACTACTACCACCACCACCACCCACATCATTACTACTACCACCACCACCATCATTACTACTACCACCACCACCACCAAAATTACCACTACCACCACCACCACCACGATTACCACTACCACCACCACCACCCCCATTATTACTACTACCACCACCACCACCCCCATTATTACTACTACCACCACCACCACCATTACTACTACCACCACCACCACCATTACTACTACCACCACCACCACCACCATTACTACTACCACCACCACCACCACCGCCATCATCATCATTACTACTACCACCACCACCACCACCAAAACCACCATTACTACTACCACCACCATTAAACTATTACCGTTACCACCACCACCATCATCATTACTACTACCACCACCACCACCACCATTACTACCACCACCCCCATCATTACTACAACTACCACCACCACCACCACCAACACCACCACCCCCATCATTACTACTACCACCACCATTACTACTAGCACCACCACCACCATCATTACTAGTACCACCACCACCACCACCATTAAACTATTACCGTTACCACCACCACCACCATCACCACCACCACCATTACTACTACCACCACCACCATTACTACTACCACCACCACCATTACTACTACTACCACCACCACCACCCCCATCATTACTACTACCACCACCATTACTACTAGCACCACCACCACCATCATTACTACCACCACCACCATCACCATTAAACTATTACTGTTCCACCACCACCACCACCACCATCACCATTAAACTATTACCGTTACCACCACCACCATCATTACTACTACCACCACCACCACCATCATTACTACCACCACCACCACCACCATTAAACTATTGTTGTTACCACCACCACCACCACCACCACCATTACTACCACCACCACCACCATCACCATTAAACTATTACTGTTACCACCACCACCACCACCACCATCATTACTACTTCCACCACCACCACCATCATTACTACTACTACCACCATCACCATCACCATTAAACTATGACCATTATCACCACCACCACCACCATCATTACTACCACCACCACCACCACCATCATTGCTACTACCACCACCATTAAACTATTACCGTTACCACCACCACCACCACCACCACCACCACCACCACCACCACCACCACCACCATCATCATTACTACCACCACCACCATTACTACTACCACCACCACCACCACCATCATTACTACTACCACCACCATCATCATTAAAGTATTACCGTTACCACCACCACCATCACCATCATTACTACCACCACCACCATCACCATCACCATTAAACTATTACTGTTACCACCACCACCACCATCATTGCTACCACCACCAGCACCACCATCATTACTACTACCATCACCACCACCACCACCATCACCATCATTACTACCACCATCACCACCACCACCACCATTAAACTATTACCGTTACCACCACCACCACCATCATTTCTACTACCACCACCACCACCACCATCATTGCTACCACCACCACCACCACCATCACCACCACCATTAAACTATTACCGTTACCATCACCATCACCACCACCATTAAACTATTACCGTTACCACCACCACCATTAAACTATTACCGTTACCACCACCACCACCACCATCATTACTACCACCACCACCACCATTAACTATTACCGTTACCACCACCACCATCATTACTACTACCACCACCACCATTAACTATTACCGTTACCACCACCCCTACACACCGTACCACAGTTAGTCAGTTACTATGCAGATGTTATTATTCAGTGTCTGCAAGAGAGGCCGTTGTTGCTTCACCCATGAGTAAACTATTACCGTTACAACCACCACCATCATTACTACCACCACCACCACGATTACCACTACCACCACCACCACCCCCATTATTACTACTACCACCACCACCACCACCATTAAACTATTACCGTTACCACCATCATTACGACTACCACCACCATCATTAATACTACTACCACCACCACCACCATTATTACTACTACCACAACCACCACCACCATTATTACTACTACCACAACCACCACCACCATTATTACTACTACCACCATCATCATTACTACTACCACCACCATCATCATTACTACTACCACCACCACCATCATTACTACTACCACCACCACCATCATTACTACTACCACCACCACCACCCACATCATTACTACTACCACCACCACCATCATTACTACTACCACCACCACCACCACCACCACGATTACCACTACCACCACCACCACCCCCATTATTACTACTACCACCACCACCACCATTACTACTACCACCACCACCATCATCATCATTACTACTACCACCACCACCACCACCAAAACCACCATTACTACTACCACCACCACCACCATTAAACTACTACCGTTACCACCACCATCATCATCATCATCATTACTACTACCACCACCACCACCACCATTACTACTACCACCACCATTAAACTATTACCGTTACCACCACCACCATCATCATTACTACTACCACCACCACCACCACCACACCCATCATTACTACTACCACCACCATTACTACTAGCACCACCACCACCATCATTACTAGTACCACCACCACCACCACCATTAAACTATTACCATTACCACCACCACCACCACATCCACCACCGTCACCACCACCACCACCATTACTACTACCACCACCACCATTACTACTACCACCACCACCATCATCACCACCATAACCATTAAACTATTACTGTTCCACCACCACCACCACCATCATTGCTACCACCAACACCACCACCATCATTACTACTACCACCACCATCACCATCATTAAACTATTACTGTTACCACCACCATCATTACTACTACCACCACCACCACCATTAAACTATTGTCGTTACCACCACCACCACCACCATTAAACTATTACTGTTACCACCACCACCACTATCATTACTACTACCACCACCACCATCATTACTACTACCACCATCACCATCACCATTAAACTATTACCATTATCACCACCACCATCATTACTACCACCACCACCACCACCATCATTACTACTACCACCACCACCACCATTAAACTATTACCGTTACCACCACCACCACCACCACCATCATTACTACCACCACCACCACCACCATTACTACTACCACCACCACCACCATCATTACTACTACCACCACCACCACCATCATTACTACTACTACCACCACCACCATCATTGCTACCACCACCACCACCACCACCATTAAACTATTACCGTTACCACCACCACCATCATTACTACGACCACCACCACCACCACCATCATTACTACCACCACCACCACCACCACCATCATTACTACCACCACCACCACCACCACCATCATTACTACCACCACCACCACCACCACCATTAAACTATTACCGTTACCACCACCACCACCACCATCATTACTACTACCACCACCACCACCATCATTACTACTACCACCACCACCACCATCATTACTACTACTACCACCACCACCATTAAACTATTACTGTTACCACCACCACCACCACCACCACCATCATTACTACTACCACCACCACCATCATTACTACTACCACCACCACCACCATCATTACTACTACCACCACCACCACCATCATTACTACTACCACCACCACCATTAACTATTACCGTTACCACCACCACCATTACCTATTACCGTTACCACCACCACCATCATTAAACTATTACCGTTACCACCATCACCATTAAACTATTACCGTTACCACCACCACCACCACCATCATTACTACTACCACCACCACCACCATCATTACTACCACCACCACCACGATTACCACTACCACCACCACCACCCCCATTATTACTACTACCACCACCACCATTAAACTATTACCGTTACCACCATCATTACGACTACCACCACCATCATTAATACTACTACCACCACCACCACCATTATTACTACTACCACAACCACCACCACCATTATTACTACTACCACAACCACCACCACCATTATTACTACTACCACCATCATCATTACTACTACCACCACCATCATCATTACTACTACCACCACCACCATCATTACTACTACCACCACCACCATCATTACTACTACCACCACCACCACCCACATCATTACTACTACCACCACCACCATCATTACTACTACCACCACCACCAGCATTACTACTACCACCACCACCACCACCACCACCACCACCACCACCACGATTACCACTACCACCACCACCACCCCCATTATTACTACTACCACCACCACCATTACTACTACCACCACCACCATCATCATCATTACTACTACCACCACCACCACCAAAACCACCATTACTACTACCACCACCACCACCATTAAACTACTACCGTTACCACCACCATCATCATCATCATCATCATTACTACTACCACCACCACCACCACCATTACTACTACCACCACCATTAAACTATTACCGTTACCACCACCACCATCATCATTACTACTACCACCACCACCACCACACCCATCATTACTACTACCACCACCATTACTACTAGCACCACCACCACCATCATTACTAGTACCACCACCACCACCACCATTAAACTATTACCATTACCACCACCACCACCACATCCACCACCGTCACCACCACCACCACCATTACTACTACCACCACCACCATTACTACTACCACCACCACCATCATCACCACCATAACCATTAAACTATTACTGTTCCACCACCACCACCACCATCATTGCTACCACCAACACCACCACCATCATTACTACTACCAACACCACCACCACCATTACTACTACCACCACCATCACCACCACCATCACTACTACTACCACCACCATCATTACTACTACCACCACCATCACTACTACTACCACCACCATCATTACTACTACCACCACCACCACCACCATTAAACTATTACTGTTACCACCACCATCATTACTACTACCACCACCACCAACATTAAACTATTGTCGTTACCACCACCACCACCACCATTAAACTATTACTGTTACCACCACCACCACCATCATTACTACTACCACCACCACCACCATCATTACTACTACCACCATCACCATCACCATTAAACTATTACCATTATCACCACCGCCATCATTACTACTACCACCACCACCACCATTAAACTATTACCGTTACCACCACCACCACCACCACCACCACCATCATTACTACCACCACCACCACCACCATTACTACTACCACCATC